>NW_027442151.1:0-190627 GCF_048569485.1 Anomaloglossus baeobatrachus | reverse complement strand
GAATGGAGGATGCTGAGCCTTGTAGTTCTGCAGCTGCTGTCTGCTCTCCTGCATACACTAGTGAATGGAGGATGCTGAGCCTTGTAGTTCTGCAGCTGCTGTCTGATCTCCTGCATACACTATTGGATGGAGGATGCTGAGCCTTGTAGTTCTGCAGCTGCTGTCTGCTCTCCTGCATACACTATTGGATGGAGGATGCTGAGCCTTGTAGTTCTGCAGCTGCTGTCTGCTCTCCTGCATACACTAGTGAATGGAGGATGCTGAGCCTTGTAGTTCTGCTCCCCCTGCCTCTCCCTCCAGCATACAGTCCTGGATAGAGCATGCTGAGCCCTGTAGTTCTGCAGCTGTATGCTCTCCTGCATACAATAGTGGAGAATGAAGAACATATTGAAGAAGGAAATTACTTCAGACCTTTTTTATTTTTTTTTTCTTTCAACAATCTTTCTCTGATAAAAAAAAGCATAAAAACACAGAGAGCAAAAAACGCACCAAAACACGATAAAAACGCGTCTGTTGTTTGCCACGGATGCTTTTTTGTGCGTTTTTTGACGCAAAAAAACTCACAAAAACGCCGCTTAAATAAAACGACGCAGTGTGTGAACTTAGCCGAAATCCACACTGTTACTTGTGATGCATGGGACACACTTTCTCCACTCTCAACTGCACAACAAGTCCCAGAGTGGCTCAAGTTGTGATAATCCCTGCAATCATTAGAGGATTGGAGATTAGATTCTGTAACAATAAATGTTTAGAGCAATATTGTTATATTGATGGTGTATCCTTAGTATAATACATCATTATGTGATTGTAGGGATCTGATACACGGCCATGTTCGCCACTGAGATTTTCATGGCCACACACCGGAAAAAGTATTGTGTTCCTTGAGACTGTATACGTGTTCCTTGAGTATGTATAAGGAAAAAAAATTCTTGTGTGTATATCAGGGATCACATTCCACGCACAGGGGTACAAAAGGTGAGGGGGCCACTTATACCTCCAAAACAGGAGGAATTATGTAGTATGAGGGGCTACTAAAATATTCTTCCAGGACAGGTGCATCTTCTGGCTGACACAACCCATCATGTAAAAAACACACACATATATAATATGATAAGCACGCATACAAGTATATGTAGAAAGATATAGCTACACACACATGTACTGTCTATATTTGTGTGTGTGTATATACATTATATATAAACACACATATACACAAGCATATATAGCCATAGAGAAACATGTGTGGAGTTAGATAACTCTCTCTCTCTCTCTCTCTCTCTCTCTCTCTCTCTCTCTCTCTATATATATATATATATATATATATATATATATATATATATATATATATATATAGCTTATAAATATATCCTGAAATAGATACTATGAAATAGATCAGAAAGACCAAATGATAAAAGCTCTATTACCATGATTAGGCAGTGCACACAGGAAGGAGGGGAGGGAACTGTTGTGGTGGAGATCTGAGGGGAGGGAACAGTCAGAGAGGGTTGGGAGATAGATTGCTAGTTACTGCAAAGGATTATGGAAATTGTAGTAACTGAACCCAGGAAGTCAGAGGAGAGATTAACCCCATCAGAGCTGGAGCCAGCAAGGAGCATGTGCTGCTAGTGCACAATAAAAGGTAATTTTGCGGAAAAAAACATAATAGATGTGTTGAGGGGCACATATTAGCAAGATTTATCAGAAAAAAAAAAAATCAGTTTTGGTAACTGGACAACTTCTTTAACCTTCCTCCACCAATTCTACATTTAAGTTACATTAAGTCACTTATAACCAACAATGTTGTGTGTACTGAGGAAATCATCCAGCCCTTTTTTAAAAGCTGTTATAGTATCTGCCATTACCTCCTGAGGAGGTCAGTCCCGGTTTCACTACATTACACTACAAGATGACCCTCGGATTGTCACAATTCGAAGTAATGCTGACTACTGGTTGCCACACTGTTAGATCCCCGGTACAAGACAAAATTTGGCGAAATAAGCCCTTCCATAGAAAGGGACGCACGTATGCAGGAGTATCCGCAGAAGCTGGTACTCAATCTTTGATCTGCTTTTACATTAAACACCAGTGCTGCACAGAGTGAATCTCAACGCTTTGTCATGGCTAAGAGGAAATGGTATTTTACTTGTCCACATCTAAGGGACCGAGGGCTGGCTGCTGTGCTGAGACGGCGTTGAGTAGGGTGTCCCTGCAGAGTTGCAAATTTGGTCAAAAAGGTGGAAAAAGGACAGATGCTGGTGGAAAGGGGAACACGTGTGTTGGAAAGGGGAAAAAAGTTTGTGTCCGTGGGTTTGGTGGTTAAGCAACAGTAACATCTTCTGAAGAAACACCATCTGTTACGGGGGGACTAACAGATTTGGATAAGGTGGTATATATCCCAATTGCCAGTCGGGGTCCACCGTGCTCCCAGATGGAGAAGGAGATGCTGGCAACCCGAAGGTTAGGCGGAGGATACAGAGCTGGGTGGCTCTCAAACTAATAGTAGCCTGAACTGAGTTAGACGACACTCGGTTCTGGAGACTGTGAACCCTGTTAGCGTCACAGGGTCCACACACCCAGCCCAGGAACTCCCTGTTAACAACACAGGGGCTATTGGGTACGTTGTCTGTGTGCGTAGGGGGCACACCTCTGGACAGCAGGCGCAGCAGCAGCCCAGTTAATGCCACTGAGCTGCACTAGCAGGATTGGTAGGACAGGAGCTGGTCGTAACCGTTCTGCGTTACCAAGTGTGGTGGCGTCCTGCACCGACGCCCTATCCCTGCCTACCTCTGGCCTAAAGCCGCAATGGGTTCAACACATGGACGTGTGCTCTGTCTCAGCATAATAGAAGAATGCGCACCTCCTTGTTGTCTACAGCCCCTTTTATAACCTGGGTCCGCCCCAACGCAGGGTGGACCACAAGGCACCTCCAGGAGCCAATAGCAGAGTGCCACGTCATCAGTGACATAACCAGCAGCTTATCCGGAACCGCCACTTCAATGATGACTTCATGTCAGCCACGCCCCAAACACCTCACCAGTCATCGTCTGACGAACAATGATGAGGTGCAAAATCATAGGGGCGGGCCTCTGCGAGCCAGTCCGGAGTGGCCACATCATCAGGACACCTGATGTCCTCTGGACTAGCATGGACTGCCACCTCATGGACATGGCCAGTGAGTTCCTTAATGTACCTAGCCTCTGATGCACTAAGTGCCTGAGCATGCTCAGGAGCCTGAACAACAGTCTCAGAAAACAGACTATCAGCTTCTGCATGCTCTGTAGACACAACACAGGACTTAGACACGGCACGGAGTCCAAGTACCTGTGCAAAGAGGCTTTTCTCATTAAGTGTGGGAGCATGCTCTGTAGCACGAACTGAGGACTTAGGATCAGGAATGGCACAGTCATGCTAAGCATGCTCACTAGGCGAAACACTGGACTTAGGCTGTGTCTGGGGTAAATCGGCACACGCATCCGCACTAGCCGTCTCTCCACACTTAGACGTGGAGGAGGAAGCAGCCAGCTGGACGACCAAAGGCATGGCCAAAAATGGCAGCTGACGCTTGGGCGCAACTGGAACCGCAGCAGGCTGCTTGCGTCAACGGCGGCACCGATTCGTAATACCAACTACCAGCCAAAATAAGAGGTGTATTTCTTCCCATGGATAATCTGATATGATCCCTTTCTTACGGACACGACCATCGCTACCAAATGTAGATGAGGCACCAAAAGAGCAGGTGCTTCAATGGATCTCAAGTGCTCCATCAAGTGGCCTCTCCACCTCAACTTCAATATCCAAAATACTCCATTCCTCTGTGGTGTCAACCCAATCGCACTTGCTTCCTAACAGCTCTCAAGTTTCCACCAGCCCTGCTGAGTATGGGGGTGACAGAGATGGTTGAGTCTGCAGAGCTGTCCAGTCACACTATAGCCTGGGAATCAGAGGTCTGCTCCAAAGCTGCAGTGAGTCCAGACAAGGAAATGATCTGCACTGATGCCCAGAAGCTTTGTGAGTCGGATCCAGGCCCCGATGAAGAAGGTTCTGAGCATAATGTACACCCTCATTCCCAAACTATAAATCCTCCTGGTGGAGACAATGGAGAACATGCTGATGAGACTCCGATACCTGATTGGAACGTCAACTTTACTATTCGGTCAGGGCAGGAAGAGGTTGGCTCGGAGGAGTCTGGACGAGGGGAATGAAAACACACAGGGTGATAATGAGGTTGGAGACCCCACTTACTGTCAAACCACAGTCAGCCAGTCGATGAGGTCAGCAGAGGAGTTGGAGGAGGATGCTACTGACGACGAGGTTAGGTTGCGTCTTCCTGGACAGAGACAAAGTACTGGAAGCACGTCAACAACTGAATTCTCAGCCATAACTCTGCCTCTGAGCAGAAGTCATGGTGGCTCTGCAGGTCGCATGGGCTGTAAGCCTTGCCTAGCCTGGTGCTTTTTTTACATCGCAAAAGATCACCCAAGTCACGTCATCTGTAAGATTTGTCACCAATCTCTAAGTAGAGGCCAAAAACTCACTACTTTGAGTACTTCGTCCATGAACTGTCACATGGATATGAAGTGATAGTGTGAGGGTGTATTGATGAGCTTTATCCACTGTGAATGCAACATGCTTATTTGCCGTTCATTGTATGCATTGTTGCAGACTACCCACAAGGGGCGGCTGTTTTTTTGCATCTGCCTTTGACTGTTTGGTCACTATAGCAATAGCAAAACGGTCTTCGGCTGTGGACTTGGAGACCGGACTAGGTGTTGTCTGTGAACTTAAGAAAACGCTAAAGGTGTGCGTTACAGCAAGTAGCCACCGCGGAAACACTATGGTGGATTGTGAGGAGACTCGTGTTGGAGTTTGGTGAGGAGGACCATAATGCATGTGAGCAGCATCCTGTGCCGGAGACCGACATTCTCCCGGTGCTGTCTATACTGTTTACCGTGAAAGGATTGTAAACTCTGTATTTATGGCAACTGGACACCACAGTACCCGGGTACGGTAGGCTGGGCCCAGACAGTAATGCGTGCACGCAACACTTTTGTTAACAAAACACATCTGTTCTGCTTAGGCAGACTATATAGACAATAAGATTTGCTGCTTCTGCTCTGTCAATTTGTCAGTTACAGTTAAAATTCTAGAGGGACAGCAACACATGTTTGCACTGACTGTTGCTTTACAAGATTTCCAGGACTGTGTTGCTGAGCTGTGTGGTTTGACTCACCACTGTTATCATCTGCCTTATCTGTGAGGCTTCAGCTAACAAGGGTATTCAGGGGGGTTAATGGGTTTTGTCTATGTTTAGGTAGATAAGTTGTAAGCTCTTGTGATGCGCCACTGGTAAGTCGTGTTCACACACACACACACACACACACAATTACCAGGTAGGCGGCAACAGTTTAGACAGTCCCTTGGTTAGGCAAAGGTTGGTGAGAAGGGGCTATAAATTGCCATTACGAGTGTTGCAGCATAGGGGTGTAGGCTTTTGGACTTGTGAATAGATTGTTCTATTCTTTCAGTTTTATGCATGGTCCTTATTGTTTGTTTTGGGAGAGTTAAACAATCATTTATCAACCCAACTGCCTAGAGTCCTTTTCCTGTTGCGTGGTTTTGCTGTATACTGGGGAGCCCACCCTATACACTACTTTAAATGAAGCATAAGTCTATGTGGAAGGGTCACTATGCTACAATGCGGCCTAGCGGGGCGGTGCAACCACCGTCTGCCCCATCAATGGCATCTGTGTGCTCTTCATCCTCTGTGACTGTGGGGACAGCAGTCACATATGCTTTTTGACGCTGACCTTCCACCCCTGTACCCGCAACAAGCAGTGTCATTGGCAGGTCATCAGTTGTTTTTGAAGTGGAAACAGCTGCTGGTGTTGAGCTGTCTCAGACATTGAGAGAACCACCTTTTGGATGAAGGCAACATTATATCCACGCCTGTACCTTCGTCACAGATTGATGGACTACCTGCAGTTAAAAATTGCGTTGCAGAAATGGAGAGGTGGTGTACAATACAGAGTTGGTCTAGCTTTATTGACAGCTGAAGAACCAACACTGAATATCACAGACAATGAAACTATGCCCCTTAAAGTGTCAGCACTTTTTGAAATTAAAATTGCGTAGCAAAAATGGACAGGTGTGTAGAATGCACAGTTGGTGTACCTTGCTTGACAGCAGAGGAACCCTAAGTTAGTATCCCAGACAATTTTAGTATGCCCCTAAAAGTGGCAGCAATTTTTGCAATTAAAATTGCAAAGCAAAAATGGAGAGGTGTGTAGAATGCACAGGTGCTGTAGCTAGCTTGTCAGCAGAGGAAGCCTCAATTTCTATCCCTGCCAATGAAACAATGCCCCAAGGAATTGCCTGAGCTGATTTAGCCAGACGCTGTGATATAAACCCCTGCACAGCGCTGGCACAAACCTGCCTAGCAAAAATTGCTATGAACGGCTGTAATGTAGCCCTGAAAAGGACTGAAATTACAAGTAGTCCCTAATCCCTTAAGCGATGCGTAGATTGCACTGTATGTCTATAGCGCACACAGCAGCAGCGGGAGCGGTGACTGACACCCACCCGCAGCAGAGAGATAATGGTGGCGACGGGGAAAATGACCAGGTCTTATAGGGCAAAGATATGTGACATGCACAGCCAATGACGCATGCCCTTGCTTGTTTGGCAAAAATCCTCTTTGCTGTGTGTGTGTCTGTGATTGGCTGACAGCCTGGCCCGCCCCACTGTACGCACGGTTAGGAAAAAAAAAATGGTGATCACCTTTCTTTCAGCACTCAGCAGCAGCACTGTTCTAAACCCTGCCCCCCCCCCGCACACTATACGCTGAATTTTGATAATATCATGATTCACAGTGACTCACAGTAATACAGTGAAAAGCCAGCTAGTAACTAGCTACGCTTTATGGTGATCGAACCATTATCGAATGTAACTCGAACTGCCGAATTTGAAGCAAATCGTTTGAGTTCGTCGAACACCGCCCCAAATCATTTGAAATTGAAATTGGCGAACCGTTTGAATCGAACATCGCTCAACTCTACACAACAGTTAGAGAGTTCTCCAGCAGGAGAGGAAGGGAGCAGTCGCATCTTACAGGTGCTCCGGTGGGAAGGAGGAGAGAGCTCACACGGTTGCCATGGGGAGAGTGAACCTGCTCCCCACGGAGTCAGTGCCACACAGGGCGGCAGGACCCTAGGGAATATCATACTTCACGTTGGATTTCCAGAATCTGTCCGGTCGGGGAAAGTTTCAAGCTTCCTTGCCCACACAGCACCCGACAGCACAGTGCCATATAGGATCCGGGGCCTCGCTTCAAGCCGGACCCCACATCGGAACTGCGGCACCTGCAGATAGGGACAAGAGTGCATCTTGTGAAACCCAGGGTCCCCTCGTAGCTTCAAGCCAGGGGATCCACAGACAGCCGTTACAAGGAGAAACCAACCAAACACCAAACCGGACTAATCTCTAAAGGGATTCAGGTTAGACTGAGCCCATCATAGCACATGACCGATATTATCTGAGTGAGCGGCATTGTACAAAAGTGAGTAAACAACGTGGAACCACAGCTATAGACTCTGACTCCTTATTAACCGTACTGCTGCTCCCTGCTGCCATTACTAGTCCCCTCATCATCCTCCCTGGGGCCCGTTCTACCTGTGGAGAGCAATCCCATCCCTGGCTGCTACTACCATCTGCTCCAGAGGACAGTGACAGCAGCGGTGGCCCATTCCCTGGCCGCATACCCCAGGTGGCGTCACGACAACCACCTCACAAGTACACCCATCATCTTTCCCTGCCATCTTCTGTACACCACGGGGCAACGGAAGCGGGCTAGGCCGCCCGTGACCGTCCCAGTCGACGGCCCGGCGATGAGTAGGTTAATCCGCCTGCCCCATGGGGTGCTACATATGCTTATGTGTGACCACTGTTACTCAGGATATGTTTTTTTGAGGAGTGTAGAAAAGCACAGTGTACATTGCTTTACTGCATATTTGAAAGCGTATATCTGGCTTAAAGATTGTAATACGTACCCATGTATGACACCTGAGAAGTGCAAGAGCTCAGAGGAACCGGTCCAAGTGCTGTCAGTTTTTTCCACAGGCCGTACTCACAGACAATATGGCTGAGTGAATACAGCCTATGAAGCAGCTGAACATAAACCTGTCACAAGGTTTTTCCTAATATAAAGTACGGCCACTACCTTTAAATCCGCTTTTACAGCATTATAGTAAGCTGCGTGTATGACCCCAAGCATAGCACAAATAAGGGATTTTTTTTTTTTTTATATCCACAGCTGGCGACCAAGTCCGATGGGGACCTTTGGTCTTGATCTGGAGCCTTTTTTCTTCCTACAATAGCCATTGCCTTTCCCTGCGTTGTGTAGCGGATGTGTCCTACGTCATCCACATGTGTTTCCCGACCTCGCTCCTGCACAGGCATACTTCTCTTTGATGTGGCAAGGGCTGGGTAAGGCTAAAGAGTGCTGATTACCCAGAAAAAAAGCCGCCACATGCACACTGCAATACTTTCCTCAGCCTAATGGCGATGGCGATTGTAAGAAGAAGCTGCACTGGATCAAGACCAGAGATGCCCATCGGACCGGACCGCAATGGCGGTGGGTATAATAAAAGCTCTTTTTCTGTACTATGCAGAGGGGCTTGGGGAAATACATGCAGCTTACTAGATTACTGTAAAAGAAGTCTTAAAGGCGGTGGCTGTACTTTATATATCAGTAAAACCTAATGACAGATTCCTATTAAGAATGGGTTGCTATTCATGGGCCACTCCTGTGTACTTTCCCCCCAGGCCAAAATCTGGCAGCCAGCCGCTGGCATGCAGTAATTGTTCTGAATGTAAATGTAAATAAAGGGTGGGCCATAAGTATGGATACACCCTGATGATATCACCTTACCGTTTGTGGCTTATTAGTACATGGGAGGGGCAAAACATTTGAGGCCGGGTCATGCCCATGGTGGCCATCTGCAAAGCAGCCATTTTTAATTCAACTTTATTTTTTTTTATCAGAGTGTATCCATCCATACTTATGGCCCACCTTATACATGGTCAGAACATTCTCTTTTTCTGACTCAAAAGGTTTGAAGAGATATAGAATTGTGCATAATCTTACTTGCAATGCCACGTCAGTCATCTACTTAGCAACCTGTCCCTGCAACCTTGCATATGCAGGCATAACGACTCAATAGCTAAAAGTCTGTGCCCTTGAACATGTTAAAAATATAAAAGCAGTGATAAATGACATCCAATTCCACTACATTTTCATGACTTCCATCATTGTAATCTCAAAAGTTTCCATATTGGAGGAACAGACGACATAAGGCTAGGTTCACACACTGCGTTTTTTTGACGCTGCGTTTTTGTGCGTTTTTTGCGGCAAAAACGCACAAAAACGCACCCGCGGCAAAAAAACGCGGCAAAACACGCACGTGTTTTGCCGCGATTTGGTGCGTTTTTTTGCTGCGTTTTGCTGCGTTTTTGCTCACTGCGTCTTTATGCGTTTTTTATCAGTGAACAAAAAAAAAAGGTCTGATGTCATTTCCTTCTTCAATGTGTTCTTCATTCTCCACTAGTGTATGCAGAAGAGCAGACAGCTGCAGAACTACAAGGCTCAGCATGCTCCATCCAATAGTGTATGCAGGAGAGCAGACAGCAGCTGCAGAACTACAAGGCTCAGCATGCTCCATCCAGGACTGTATGCTTGAGGGAGAGTCAGGGGGAGCAGACCTACAAGGCTCAGCATCCTCCATCCAATAGTGTATGCAGGAGAGCAGACAGCAGCTGTCGAACTACAAGGCTCAGCATCCTCCATCCAATAGTGTATGCAGGAGAGCAGACAGCAGCTGTCGAACTACAAGGCTCAGCATCCTCCTTCCAGGACTGTATGCAGGATTTCTTTGCCCCCCCCCAAACAAAAAAAATAACGTGGGCTTCGCCATATTTTTGTATGCTAGCCGGGTACAGCAGGCAGGTACGGGCTGCCCCCAACCCCCAGCTGCCTATTTGTACCCGGCTGGGAACCAAAAATATAGGGAAACCCTTTTTTTTTTAATTATTTCATGAATTTCATGAAATAATTTTAAAAAAAAAATGACGTGAGCTTCGCCCAATTTTTGAGTCCAGCCGGGTACAACTAGGCAGCTGGGGATTGGAATCCACAGTGCAGGGTGCCCATGCTTTCTGGGCACCCCCGCTGTGAATTGCAGTCCCGCAGCCACCCCATAAAATGGCGCTTTCATAGAAGCGCCATCTTCTGGCGCTGTATCCAACTCTTCCAGCTGCCCTGATGCCGTGTGGCTCGCTGGGTAATAATGGGGTTAGGGCTAGCTGTATAGCTGGCCCTAAGCCCGAAATTCATGGTGTCATGCCAATATTAGACATGGCCACCATGAATTTCTAGTAAAGATAAAAAAAAAACACAACACACAGAAAAATATTTTTATTAGAAATAAAACACAACACAATTAGTGACTCCATCTTTATTGAAATAATGAACCCCCCTCCGCAGTAATCCTGGGTCAAGGGTCTCGCGCCGTCCAATCCGGATCCAATATCATCTGATCGGTTTGCTGGAAGGCAAAGCGATCAGATGATGTGTCAGGTTCTAGGGGCTGAAGCACATCACACAGCAGCTGATTGTATAAAAGCCGTTTATGCAATCAGCAGATGCATCGGTGCAAAAAAAAAAAAAAAAAAATACTCACTTATGTGCTGATTACCGGCAGCTCCTGGAGCGATGGGGCGGGAGTCTGATCCTGTCCGATCGCTGCAGCAGCTGCCGGTAATCAGGGATGAAGTCTCCTGACGCATCCGCTGATAGCTTAAACCGGCTGGGCGCCCGCGTCACCGCGATACTTACGATTACCTGATGCGTCAGGTGACTGCATCAGGTGATCCATCGCCAGGTCCTGCATCTATCGGAGATGTCCCGGCTGTCTGCACACAGCCGGAGCGGTGATACCGTGAGAGGAGATGGGAGCGGGCATGGCACCGGGAGGCTGCAAGCAGGTGAGTATAACTTTTTTTTTTTTTTTTCTACTGTTCACTTTTGTTTTCGCAGCCGCTTCCACCTCCCGCCCAGACATGGCGCCGCACGGCAGCATACATGCACAGGACTGGAGGTGGACGCGACGATGACGGTACCGGGAGGATTCACGCTTCTGTGTTTACTGACAGAAGGAATCCTCTTCCTGTACATGTCACTTTACTACCCACCTCCTGCGTTTATAGCTGCGTTTTTGGTCTTGGAAACGCACCAAAACGCAGCTATTTGCGTTTCTCATTGCGTCTTTCAACATCCCATTGCACTCAATGGATGAAAAGCGCAGTGAAAAACGCGAGAATAATTAACATGCTGCGTTTTTGTGGCACCACAAAAACGCAGCTGAAAAAAAACGCTGTGTGCAGACAGCAAAAATGAAAACTCATAGACTTTGCTGGGGAAGCAAAGTCATGCAGTTTTCTGAGCAAAAACGCACCCGAAAACTGCGCAAAAACGCCGCGAAAAACGCACTGTGTGAACTTACCCTAAATGTTTATATCTGTGGAGGAGACATTAAAAAAAACCTTTTCTAAAGATAGAAACTAAATAGATCATGCTGTTAGATCTAAAATTCTCGAATAAACTCATTGAGTACATTAGTTATAATTAGTGATGAGCGATTTTTGTTACTCGCACAAATAGTACAGTATTCACGTTATTCGTTACTCGAGTCATTCGGTCCCTGCCTCGTGATTTTTGTTACTCGCACGAATAGTACAGTGTTCACGTTATTCGTTACTCGTTGAGTATTTTGGTCCTTAGCAAGGCAATACTGATATGTGTCTGCCAAAAAGTAAAATATAACTTTTATTAATGACTAACAATAAAAAGCACACTGACAGACAAACAAATAAGGCTAGGTTCACATTTCCGTCAATTTGTATCAGTCACAATCCGCGGCTCTGGTAAACAACAGAATCCGTTTGGCGGATTCCGTTGTTCCCATAGACTTGTATTAGCGGTGGATTGTGACTGATGACACTGCGTTGCATCCTCCGCCCGACTGATCAGTCATGGAACGACTGACCGTCGGGCGGCAGGAATGCAGCCTGTAAAGTTTTTTGAGCAGTGCAATCCGTAGGCTTTCGCTGCGCATGCTCTCTCTGGCTCCCTGCACACATAACCGGGGTACACGTCGGGTTACTAAGCAAAGCGCTTTGCTCAGTTACCCGATATTTACCCTGGCTACGTGTGCAGGGAGCCAGCGCTAAGCGGTGTACGCTGGTAACCAAGGTAAATATCGGGTAACCAAGCAAAGTGCTTAGCTTAGTTACCCGATATTTACCCTGGCTACGTGTGCAGGGAGCCCGACACTTCCCCGCTCAGCTCTGCCCCCTCACGCACTCCGCATGTACACAGACACACACACACACACACACACACTCTCACCTGTCCCCAGCCATGCAGTCTCCGACACTGACGTCCTCAACGCCATGGCCCTGCTCGGCTCCACTCACCCCGCACTCCACCCCCCGGAACCATACTCAGCGGCCGAACGATCAGCTGATCACCCGGCGGCCGGCTTCTGTGAGCTATCAGCTGATCACCCAGCGGCCGGCTGCTGTGAGCGATCAGCTGATCACCTGGCGGCCGGCTGCTGTGAGCAATCATCTGATCGCTCTCATTAGCCGGCCGCCGGGAGATCATCTATTCGCTCTCAAAAGTCGGTGGCTGATCGTTCTCTCTTTTACAACAGAGTCCGACAATTCAATTCTTGTCATCCATTGTACAACGCATCAGTCACATGCGTCAAGCAATGCATGTGACTGATGCAAAACAACGGAAATGTGAACCTAGCCTAAGCTGTAATGAAACAGGCAGTGTCCCAAAGTGAATTCTCATAAGAGAAATAACCGGGGGGTGGGGGGACCAATTACAGTTATTAATCAATAAACTGTTATTATGCAGTCATAAACCTCCCAAAAGAATTCAGGGGGAGATATAGCTTAATTCAAAGCACACATAGCAGAGAAAAACACGTTCATGAGTATAGCCTAAACAACCCATCCCACTCAAAGCCTGGATAAAGGCAGTCTGTAGGCAGGAACCATGTATGAGTGAGAAGGTCAAATGAAGAGCTATACACATAGAATGTATCCTATGGTTAATAAAATACACCGCCCGGATGTTTCTGTATTTGCCCAGCATTATTCATGAGTAAGATCTAACTGCTCTACTGGCTACTGTCTCTCCCCTGATGAGTGTAACAAATTGTGTCGGGAGGTCCAGGAGCTTTGATGACTGAAGTCAAAGGGTTGCCACCAAGGAGAGTATGGTGTGGTAATAATATTTGAACTCCCCCTCTATTTTATGGTGACCTTTTTCTCTTACTGCTTTTTGTTCATATCATCCCTATGGTTGTGATAAAGATACGACTGTCCCCCCCTCCTATATCCTAGATGGACATTTTAAGTATTTAATTGGATTTTTTTTTTTTTCCCCATTGGATCTTTCTCCTATGTGAATTCTTTTTGGGACTCTGCCTGTTTCATTACAGCTTATTTGTTTGTCTGTCAGTGTGTTTTTTATTGTTATTCATTAATAAAAGTTATATTTTACTTTGTTTTTGGCACCCACATATCAGTATTGCCCTGCTATTTCTATCATAAATTTTGGGTAATCTTACACCATATTGATTATTTTTGTATTTTTCTCCTTGCCTCGTGATTTTCGAGTCTCCTCACCACATATTTGTTGCCTGATTTTCAGCCTCTACACATGCGATGATTGCTTCCCAATCACAGTAATGCTGTAGCCATCTTAACTACTGGCATTATGGGAGGCGCAGTGGAAAAAAAATGACTTGTAGTCATTAAAGCAGTAGAATTATGCTTAGTGAGTTTCCCCATTGCTGTCACACTGCGTCCGGTCCGATCATTAAAGTTCATGAATATGCACTATTTCCCCGCCCACTCTCTGTAACAGTGTTGGTGATTTGTTGCAGTCTTGCTACCCCCACCCACCCTCTGTGCCAGCGTCTGTGATTGGTTGCCATCACACTAGCTGTCTGGGTCCCTAGCGTGGACTAAAAATAAGTAAATAATTTAAAAAAAAATTATGTATGGTCCCTCGTATTTTGGTACCCGGCACAAATAAAGCAGATGCTTTAATATAATATAATATAAATAAAGCACATGCTGCAGCACCCAGCTGTGTGCGTTTATCTTGGCAGTATATGATAATATGAGGAACACCATGCGTTTTTTAATTATTTAAATATATACATTAAAAAATCGTTGTGACATTTCCCCAATTTTGATACCCAGCCAAGATAAAGTGGCTAGTATTCTCAGGCAGGGGAGTTCCATGGTTATTGGGCCCCCTCAGGATAAAAATAGCAGCCCGCAATCGCCCAAGAATTGGTGTGTCCATTAGAGTAATTTGTGGGCGGTTTCCATTGCTTAGGCAAATACGCGACTCTCCAAGCATGACATGGCGTCTGATAATTATTCCAGTCAGTTTTGCATTCAAGAAGTCAAATGGCACTCATTCCCTTCCAAGCCCTGCCATGTGCCATAACAGTAGTTTTCCATCACATATTAGGTATTGGTTTATTTAGGAGAAATTGAACAACAAACTGAACATTGCATTTTCTCCTGTTACCCTTGTGAAAGTGCAAAATTTTGGTGCTATAGTAACATTTTTGTGGGAAAAAGTTAGATTCATTTTTTCCTTCCATATTGCTTTTTTTATTTTCCTGTGAAGCATGTAAAAGGTTATAAACTGGTGGAAACGGGCTTGAGTGGTGAACGAGCTAAAATAGTCTCTTTCTATGAGGCCTGCAGTATCAAATTGGATTCCTGATGAAGCCACAAAACCGGGAATCAGAGACTCCTAATTGCCAGGGTGTGAGGACCATTGGGGATCACTATCTGTCGGCATTCCTCATCGGAAGTCCGGGGGCGTCTAGGTGGGGGTTCATTCTCACTAGAGGAGTTAGAAGAGGAGGTGGAAACACAGAGGAATATTGAATCCTCTCCCTCACTCTGTCAGATGCATGCGTGTGCCTCAGCTGAATACACTGTTTGGGATGAATGGCACTTTTTTTTTCATGGCTTCTTTGTGTGTTTGTAGCGTTTTCACGTGTGTTGTGTAACCAAATTTTATTCAGATGTGTTTATATAGTAAACGAAAAATAAAAGAAGAAAAAAATTAGAAGAAAGGAAGAGAACTGAAAAATATATAAGAACATTAAAGTGTATAATGCTGTAATTGAATGTTAATAAAGACCGTTATTGAACTCCTGCAACTGACCTGCTGTAACAGTATATCTATAGAGCAGTAGGAAAATATCGGTAATAAAATAATGCCTACAATAATTGTCCAGTACATTTCTAAACTAAATTAAAATGTAAAAATGACTAACCATGGTAGGAAAAACGTGTTATAATTGCTCTAGAAACCTACACAAATTATAGTGAAGAAGACAGACTTCAGTAAAAGCAGTTACTGAGCGCCCACAACTTACAAAAAGGGGAGGTTTACGCCATTGTTTTCTCCACACTCGAGAAAACCAGTCCAATGAGTATGAACAGGGTTGCATCAGTTTTTCCTCAGAGTTGGAGAGGAAAAAAATCTCCATGTTTTACATTCTGCCAGACCGCGAAAATCGGTCAGATGTCATCAAAATGCAGTTCTGATTATTGCCACGGACACACAGACTTAGGCCTGTTTCACACGTCAGTGAAAATCACGGATGTTTTTCACTGACGTGTAAAAAATGCATATGTCCCTCCATGTTCGGTGTTCGGTGATGCATTCAACGTGGGTTGTCCGTGTGCAATCCGTGATCCGTGCTCCGTCATCCGTGATTGCACATGGAGATATACTCACCTGTCCTGTTGCTACTGTCCGTGGTGCTGAAGTCTCCAGCTCTGTAGCATCTGCCTGCCACTGTCTCTAGTTTCTGCAGCTTCTTCTGGGTCCGTCTCTGGCTGCATAAATGAATATGCATACCATAATGAGACAGCCAGGAAAAAGCTGAAAGCACAGGCTGAACACAGCGTCGCTGGAGAAGGTGAGTTGAAAATGTTTTTTATTTTCAATGTCCATGTTTTTCTGGTACGTGTTTCACAGATCATACCACTGTGTGGTCCGTGGAACATCAGTGATGCCAGAAAAACGGACATGTCTCCTTGCGGCAATCACAGACATGCGTGTACACCGCACGGAGACACGGTCAGTGAGAAATCACTGATGTGTGCGCAGACTAATTGATTATAATGGGTCTGCGTATGCCCATGATTCTGGTACGTATAAACACTAGCACATACGTACCAGAATCACTGATGTCTGAAATAGGCCTTACATTGCCTATTTTGATCCCACACTTGGATCAAAATCTGACATGTCACCGATTTTTTTTTTTCCATGCTGACCACTCGTTATGAGGAAAAAAAATCAGACATGTGCATAGCCCCATAGAACATCAAAAATACGAGTGCTGTATGTGAAAGCAGTTCTGTGAAAGTTTTTTTATTGTAGTTGATAAGTTTTACATGCATGTAGTAATGTGTTGTGTTTTTCTTTTTTTTTTAATCTGCAGTGAGGTGTTTCCTTCGGATTCTTCTACATCTGGTATGATTACATCTGTGACTTTATATTTTATTCACAATTTGTTTTATAGATTTTGGAAAAGGTACATGTAAAAATGTTCTAACATTAGCAATAAAATCATAAAAGAGCATGGATCAGGGGTGAGCAATTATTTTTCCAAAGGGCCTATATGAGAGACTAGCATTGCGTTATATTTGCAGACCACCACATGTATGGTTTTAGCATATAAAGATCTCTAAATTATGGATAAAAGAAAATATTAAAAAATAATTCTAACATAAACAGTCCCATTCTCACACCACATAAAAATACCCAATTAAAGGGCCAAAGCTCTCATTGAGCCCAATAGGAGTCCTTGTGTCCAATCTATAAATCCAGTGACTCAAGTTGCGCAAGGGCCTTAAATAGGTTACCACCTCTAACCTCTGATCTATGGCTATGTGCGCACGTTGCGTACTGTCCCTGCAGAAATTTCTGCAGCGATCTGAAGAGCACATGTGCGCTTTAAATCGCTGCAGAAATGTCCGTAGTGAAAAAAAAAAAAGCCGATTCCATGCGCTCTGCCTGCAGCTCCTCCCATAGACAGAGCAGGGGCTGCCGGCAAAGCGCACGGAAGAAGTGACATGTCGCTTCTTAGAACGCAGCGCTTCGGCAGCAGCCGAAGCGCTGCGCTCTAAAACGCCATGTGCACACGGCCCCTGCACAATCTCCATAGACTGTGCAGGGGACGCAGGACGCATGCAGTTACGCTGCGCTACAAAGCGCAGCGTAACTGCATGAATTACGCACACGTGTGCACATAGCCTTTAATAGGTTACCACCTCTAACCTCTGATCTATGGCCTTTATAATTAATTTGCTTGAGTCAGATTTATGGTACAATTGGAAAAGCAGAGTGAAGGCAGATAGCCGTAACGTACATGATGGGTAAGTCATTGTCACAATTTCAATTCACAGCAGTTCTTAAAAAATGCCTGACAATATTGGGAGAGTCTCCAAATGCATTCACTTCACACTCATTTAGGATAGGAGCAGCAAGAGAAGCTGCTAGATGGGGCTTAGGGCCTGACATAGTTAAAAAAATCGGGAGATGGGAATCGAGCAGATTTAAGAGCTACATTAGATTGCATTTATTATAAATGGCGTACATGTATATATATGTGTACATTTTGGTAATCTTATAGTAGTTGTGTCTTCATTTAGATAATTGTGTGATAATTGTGTTTTTGTTTTTGTTTTTAGCTGAACAGCAATGCCTGGTTTGGATCATGGGACATTCATTTGTTTTTTGGGGGGCCTTACGTGCAGCAGTCAGGCCTAATGGCAAACAGTTGGGGTTGCCCAGTTCCTTGGCACGGGTGACATGGATAGGAAAGAGGGGAATGCAGTGGCATCAGCTGTTAAAAGAAATCCAGTATCATGTGGAGTTCTACCGCCTCCCGGACGTCTTACTTATCCATTTAGGTGGTAATGATTTAGCAATAAGAACATCAAGACATTTAGTTAGGAACATAAAGCTCGATATGTTGAATTTATGGAGGTCTTACCCAGAAACAGTGGTGGTCTGGTCGGATATAGTAGCTAGACAAATGTGGAGAACAGCGCGATCAGTGGCTCGCATCAATAATACAAGGATAAAGGTTAATAAAAAAATAACAAAATTTGTGTTGGAAAATGGAGGGGTGGCCATACGTCACCAGATGCTTGAAAATACAAAGGAACATTTTTGCAGAGATGATAAGGTACATCTTAATGACATTGGCATTGATATATGGATGTTGGGAATACAAGAAGGAGTAGAACGAGCCATTAAGTTGTGGAGGAACTCACTCTTGTAAGGTGTCACAAGAGCGAGTCTTGGCGGGATGTGGTTGTTTAAACCCCCTCTTTGTTGGTTGGAGAATTATGTTTTTAATGGGGTCCCTGGGCCAGAGCTCAGCGGACAGTGGAATATGGGTCCCTGGGGAGGAGCTCAGTGGACAGTGGAATAGATGGGTCCCTGGGGAGTAGCTCAGCGGACACAAGGAAAATGATCAAGGGGTATACCCAGATTCCCCCTTGAGCTAGGTGTACACGGCGGAGGGGGATATGGGGCTGGGACTTATAACAACCACATCTCTGGGCCGATAATCTTGTTTTTTCTTGTTGATGTTTTTCTTATAAAATAAAGCGCTGCTGTGGCCAAAAATTTTAATCCATGTCACGTAGTGTGTGGTGTCTTATTTATTAGGTTACCAGGAGCGCAATTCACTAATCCATCAGTCATGTTTTGGTAGGGTTTTTAGGTGTTTCGTCTCATGCAGAGTCTTTGTTTTCTCAATGTCCCTGATGTGCTCACGGACTCCCACCTTTAAATCCCTTGTGGTCATCCCTATGTAGACTTTCTGGCATGGACACTGGGAGTAATATATCACGCCCTTAGAAGCACAAGTATGTTGGTGATTTTTTGTAAGTTTGTGTTCCTTCTGATTTTTTTTAAAGGGAACCTGTCACCAGATTTGGCGACTATAAGCTGTGGACACTATCACTGAGTCCTTTTTTGCAGCATTCCACAATACTGTATATAAGAGCCCAGAGACCTCTGTATAATGTAAAAAATATTTTTTTAATAACTGGAGGGAGGGGGGGGGCGGTCTGGTCTGATGAGTGTTGCTGCTGTCCAAGCCCGGCACTTCCTTTCTCCGGTCCGACGCCTGCTCTCTGCTGCGATCTCTGTCCTTCTTCCTAGCCAGTTTGGATGACGCGTCTACATCATCCACAAAAGACGACATTGCGGTCCTGCCCAGGTGCACTTTGATCTGCCCTACTGAGGCAGATCAAAGTACTGTAATGCGTAGGTGTGAGGGAAGGTTAATGACTGCTGTTATTAACCCCTTATTGCCCCAATTGCTACCGCACCAGGGCATTCGGAAAGAGTTGGGTAAAGTGTCGGGATTGTCACATCTAATGGATGTGACAGTCCTGGATGGCTGCGGACTGCTTTTTTTAGGCTGGGGGGGCACAATAACCATGGACCGACCCATCCTGAGAATACCAGCTCCAAGCTGTCGGTTAATCATGACTGGGTATCAAAATGGGCGGGGAAAGGACCGCAGAACATTTTTAAAAAAAATTATTTATTTAAATATTTTTTATTTTTAAAAGCTGCATGCGGTTCCTTTAATTTTGATACACAGCCAAGATAACGTGCAAAGTTGGGGACTGCAGCCTGCAGCTGTATGCCTTGTCCTTGTTGGGACGACCCTACGCCATTTTTTTTTATTTATTTTTACACCAATCTAGATGTAGACAGCATGTGCATCTAGATTGAAAGCTGTCTTTTAAGGGTGCTTTACATGCTGCGACATCGCTAGCGATCTCGTTAGCGATGTAACACACCAGATCGCACATACGATCTGCTGAGATCGCACATAGGTCGTTTTTGTAGCGCCGGTCACATGTGCGATCTCGGCAGATCGTATTTGCGATCTGGCGTGTTACATCGCTAACGAGATCGCTAGCGATGTCGCAGCGTGTAAAGCACCCTTTACAGTACGAGTCCGTCCATCACTAATCCATAGACAAACAAAAAGTGCATAGTGCTCATATTGTTGTGTAAACAGAAATATGATATGTAAAATTAAACATGACATGCCATAAGGCAAGCAAAATCAAGAAATACAAAAAACTAAATTATTGAGTAAATGTATTAAATATTAGTTGTATCCTAACTATAATTAAATTGTTGTACAATGTTGTTCTCCACTTTTCTTAGATAATCTTTTTTCTTATTTTCTCATAGGCACTTCATTCAGGGAAAATACCCAATCAAAGTCAACATCTAAGTCACTGAGCGGGTCGCGTGAAGTACCTCAAAATTTGCAGACCACCACAGGTATGGTTTTAGCATATACAGATCTCTAAATTATGAATAAAAAAAACAATTAAAAATAATTGTAACACAAACAGTCCCATTCTCACACCACATAAAAATACCCAATTAAAGAAAGCAGCCAAAGCTCTCATTGAGCCCAATAGGAGTCCTTGTGTCCAATCTATAAATCCAGTGACTCAAGTTGCGCAAGGGCCTTAAATAGGTTACCACCTCTAACCTCTGATCTATGGCCTTTATAATTAATTTGCTTGAGTCAGATTTATGGTACAATTGGAAATTTTTTGGTAGGGATTTTAGGTGTTCCGTCTCATGCAGAGTCTTTGTTTTCTCAATGTCCCTGATGTGCTCACGGACTCACACCTTTAACCCCCTAACCCCTGGACGATTTTTCCGTTTTTGTTTTTTGCTCCCCTTTTTCCGAGTCGTAACTTTTTTATTTTTCCCCTCAATCTTGCCATAAGAGGGCTTGTTTTTTGCGGGACGTATTGGTCTTTTAAGTGAAACCATGAGTTTTACCATATATGGTACTGGAAAACAGCAAAAAATTTCCACATGCGGAAAAATTACAAAAAAGTGTGATTGGACAATGGTTTATGGGTTCTTTATTCACCGTGTTCACTTTATGGTAAAACTGATGGGTGGGTGTGATACTTCAGGTTGGTTTGAGTTCGTTGATACCAAACATATTTAGGTTTACTTTTATCTAAGGGGTTAAAAAAAGGTTTGTCCAAAAAATTGGAGCACTTTCAGCGCCATTTTCTGCAACTTGTAGTGTTCTTATTTGTCGGGATATGGGGCTCACTGATGGCTTATTTGTTTGCATTTTTAGCTGAACCATTTTTGCGCAGATGCTACGTTTTGACTCCCTGGTATTGCATTTTGTTCAAAATTTGCGAAGACCAAAAAACTTAACTTTGCCGGTTGGAATTTTTTTTTCGGCTACACCGTCTACCGATCATATTAATTCATTTTATATTTTGATAGACTGGGCATTTCTGAACTCTGTGATACCAAATGAGTGTATATTTATTATTTTTTTAACCCTTTGATTTTTAGTGGGGCGAATGGGGAGTGATTTAAACTTTTAGTTGTATTTTTTTAATTCTTTACAACTTTTTTTAAACTTTTTTTATTTTAATAGTCCCTCTAGGGGTAAGGATTAGCTGTCTGATCGCTTGTTCATTTCTGCTGATCAGAGCGGCAGAGCTCTGATCAGCTGAAATGCTGCTGTCCTGTTACAACCAGCTGGCTGTAATAGGATGTGAGTCATGATAGCGACATGAGTCATGACATAACCCTGTGCTACCATGGCAACCATCGGCTTCCCGTGATCGCGTCACGGGGACTCCGATGGCGTCGAGGAAAGGAAATTTCCCTGCCATGGCCATTTACATTGCGCTGTCAGTATTTGACAGCACGGTCTAAGGGATTAAAAGGCATGGGTGAATCGTGGATCCACCCTTGCTTGTAAGCTACACATGTCTGCTGTTCAGATCAGCATATACGTGCGGGAATCGGTGCCGGTTTACTGCAGCAGCCGACGGTGATTACACCGCCATTATCTACGATGTACCCAGTACGTCCAATGTCTGTAAGAGGTTAAGTCCCTTGTGGTCATTCCTATGTAGATTTTCTGGCATGGATACTGGGCGTAATAAATCACGCCCTTAGAAGCACAAATATGTTGGTGATTTATTGTGTAAGTTTGTGTTCCTTCCGATTTTTTAATGGGAATCTGTCACCAGATTTGGGGACTACAAGCTGTGTCCAATACCACTGAGTTCTTATATACAGCATTCCAAAATACTGTATATAAGAGCCTAGGCCGCTCTGTAAAACGGAAAAAGTACTTTTATAATACTCACCTAGGGTGGGTCCAGTCCAATGGGTGTCGCAGCTCTCCAGTGCGGTGCCTCCTCTTTCAGGTCTGACGCATCCTCTCTGCTGCGATCTTCGGCCTCCTTCTTCCCAGTCCGGTGTGGATGATGTGTCTACGTCATCCACACGAGCCGACATTGCGGTCCTGCGCAGGCGCATTCATCTGCGCTGCTGAGGGCAGATCAAAGTACTGTAATGTGCAGGCACGAGGAAAGGTTAACCCCTTCACGACCGGCCCACTTTCCGGTATTTGGGGGGGGTTTGCCATTCTTCTGACAGACGTAACTTTTTTATTTTTCAGTCAATATGGTCATGTGAGGGCTCGTTTTGTGCAGAATGAGCTGTAATTTTAAATGAAACCATGAGTTTTACCATGCAGTGTACTGTAAAATGGCAAAAAAATTCCAAATGTGGAGAAATTGCAAAAAAAAGTGTGATTGCTCTATTGTTTTTGAGAAATTTTATTCACTGTGTTCACTATATGGTAAACCTGATGTGTTGCTGTGATGCCTGAGGTTACTGCAAGTTTGTAGACACCAAACATGAATAGGTTTACTTTTATCTAAGGGGCTATAAAAATAATCAGAAGTTTGTCCGAAAAAAGTTCTGAGACCCATAGCGTTCTCATTTTTTTAAATCTATGGTTCAGTGATGGCTTTTTTTGTATCTCGAGCTGACGTTTTTAACAGTATCATTTTTGCGCAGATGCTATGTTTTCATTGCCTGTTATTGCATTTTGCTTAAAATTTGTGGCAACCAAAAAGCGTAATTTTGACATTTGGATTTTTTTGCTGCTACACCGTTTACCAATCAGAACAAATGATTTTATATTTTGATAGATCGGGCATTTCTGAAGACAGCGATACCAAATGTGTGAATATATTTTTCTTCGGCGCTCCATTGGGAGACCCAGACGATTGGGGTGTATAGCTACTGCCTCCGGAGGCCACACAAAGCATTACACTAAAAAGTGTAAGGCCCCTCCCCTTCTGGCTATACACCCCCCATGGGATCACGGGATGCTCAGTTTTCAAGCTTTGTGCGAAGGAGGTCAGACATCCACGCATAGCTCCACTGTTTAGTCAGCAGTAGCTGCTGACTATATCGGATGGAAGAAAAGAGGGCCCATATAGGGTCCCCAGCATGCTCCCTTCTCACCCCACTTGCGGTTTGTTAAGGTTGAGGTACCCATTGCGGGTACGGAGGCTGGAGCCCACATGCTGCTTTCCTTCCCCATCCCCCTGAGGGGCTCTGTGGAAGTGGGATCTTACCGGCCCCCAAACTCTGAGGCCGGGCTCCATCCACAGACCCAGAGACCCTGCTGGAGGAGCTGAGTACCGTCAGGGACAAGGCCCTGCAACATTCAGGTACTCTGTGTCCCCGCACAGACAGGCCACGCACACGCCAGACTTGCTGGGTGTGCTAGTGCGCCGGGGGCAGTAGCGCTGCGCGCTCGGGTTAGAGTCACTGCAGCTTAGCTGAGTGATTTTATGTGTTGGGAACTACCGCGCCGGCCGCTCCGGGAGCGGCGGCGCGGCTGGGACTTGTAGTGCGCCGGGGACTCGCGCTGACCGCGCTTTTACGGCGGCAGCGCTCATAAATCTAGTCCCCGGCTTTTGCGGCCTAGCTCTGCTTCGTTCCCGCCCCCACCCTGTCAATCAGGGAAAGGGAGAGACGCTGTTCTATAATCAGCGCCGAGGGCTGGAGTCTTATTTACATACTCCAGCCCTCTCACTGGGCACAGTGGGGACGCAAGTTTCCCGCTCTTGGTCTCAACACGCCCAGGGCCCGCCCCTCTCCACAGGACGCCGGCAGCCATTCCTGCATGCAGTCTGGCTGGAGAACGGACACAGGCTCTGGGGGACTCAGACAAGGGGCTCTGGCGACCACACACCCGCGTTTATGCGGGCGGTAAGCTGCACATAAGTGCTGGCCCCACTAGTGCCACAGTGTTATTTGGTGCACTTTTTCCCTGTACCATATATATTTATATTGCACTGTACAGTCGCTTCTTGGCTTATACCCTATATTGCTCTGAGGAGACAACAACATGTCATCCGCAAAACGCAAGGGTGCCAAGGCACAGGCGGTATGCACTGCTTGTGCCGCATGTGGGGCTAATCTACCGCCAGGTTCCAATGACCCCCATTGTGTGCAATGTTCAATCCCTGTGCCACTTCGGCAGCCAGAGTCTATGGTAGTAGTGGCCCAGGCAGAGACGCCTGTGAACCCTGCCCCGGTGACGGGGACAGAATTTGCAATTTTTCGCTGATAAGATGTCTGTGACTATGACAAAAATCCTGGAGACCTTGCAGTCCAGGCCAGTTACTCAGACCATGGACACGGCTGTGTCTATGCTCCCCGGTCCCCCTCAGTTGGAACTAATCCGTACTTCAAGGGGGTCCCAGGCATCACAGGCTGAAGACTCTGACTCGGATGAGAGTCCCAGGCAGCCTAAGCGGGCTCGCTGGGAAAGACCCTCGACGTCATCACACTGGTCAGGGTCTCAGCGAGAAGAGTCTCTGTATGAGGAGGCAGAGGTGGGTGATCAGGAATCTAATCCTGACACCGCTCTCAATCTAGATACCCCTGATGGTGACGCTATGGTAAATGACCTTATAGCGGCCATCAATAGACTGTTGGATATTTCTCCCCCAGCCCCTTCAGCAGAGGAGGCAGCTGCACAGCAGGAGAAGTTCCATTTCCGGTATCCCAAGCGTAAATTGAGTACTTTTCTGGACCACTCTGACTTCAGAGAATCAGTCCAGAAACATCATGCTTATCCAGACAAGCGTTTCTCCAAACGTCTTAAGGATACACGTTATCCCTTTCCCCCTGACGTGGTCAAACGCTGGACCCAGTGTCCAAAGGTGGATCCCCCAATATCCAGGCTTGCGGCTAGATCCATAGTTGCAGTGGAGGATGGGGCTTCACTTAAAGATGCCAATGACAGACAGATGGACCTTTGGTTGAAATCTGTCTATGAAGCTATCGGCGCGTCGTTTGCTCCAGCATTCGCGGCCGTGTGGGCACTCCAAGCTATTTCAGCTGGTCTGGCACAGGTGGACTCTATCATACGTCCAGCAGTGCCGCGAGTGGCGTCCTTAACTACGCAAATGTCTGCGTTTGCGACCTACGCTATCAATGCGGTACTGGACTCTACGAGCCGTACCTCAATGGCGTCCGCCAACTCTGTGGTTTTGCGCAGAGCCTTGTGGTTAAAGGAATGGAAAGCAGATTCTGCTTCCAAGAAATGTTTAACCAGCTTGCCACTATCTGGAGACAGACTGTTTGGTGAGCAATTGGCTGAAATCATTAAACAGTCCAAGGGTAAGGACTCCTCCTTACCCCAGCCCAGATCAAGCAAACCTCAACAGAGGAAGTGGCAGTCGAGGTTTCGGTCCTTTCGAGGCTCGGGCAAGCCCCAATTCTCCTCGTCCAAAGGGACTCAGAAGGAGCAAAGGAGCTCAGATGCCTGGCGGGCTCACTCACGCCCCAAGAAAGCAACCGGAGGAACCGCTTCCAAGCCGGCTGCCTCATGACTTTCGGCCTCCTCTCTCCGCATCCTCGGTCGGTGGCAGGCTCGTCCGCTTTTGCGACATTTGGCTGCCACAGGTCAAGGACCGGTGGGTAACAGACATTTTGTCTCACGGGTACAGGATAGAGTTCAGTTCTCGTCCTCCGCCTCGGTTCTTCAGAACTTCCCCACATCCCGACCGAGCAGATGCCCTTCTGCAGGCGGTGGGCTCTCTAAGAGCAGAAGGAGTGGTGATCCCTGTTCCTCTTCAGGAACAAGGGCAAGGTTTTTACTCCAATCTCTTTGTGGTGCCAAAAAAGGACGGCTCATTCCGTCCTGTTCTGGACCTAAAACTGCTCAACAAGCATGTGAACGCCAGGCGGTTCCGGATGGAATCCCTCCGCTCCGTCATTGCCTCAATGTCTCAAGGAGATTTCCTTGCATCGATAGACATCAAAGATGCTTATCTCCACGTGCCGATTGCTACAGAGCACCAACGCTTTCTACGTTTCGTGATAGGAGACGACCATCTTCAATTCGTAGCTCTGCCATTTGGTCTGGCGACAGCCCCACGGGTTTTCACCAAGGTCATGGCGGCAGTGGTAGCAATCTTGCACTCTCAGGGACACTCGGTGATTCCTTACTTAGACGATCTGCTTGTAAAAGCACCCTCTCAAGAGGCATGCCAACTCAGCCTGAATGTTGCGCTGGAGACTCTCCAGACTTTCGGGTGGATCATCAACTTTTCAAAGTCCAATCTGTCACCGACCCAATCACTAACGTATCTTGGCATGGAGTTTCATACTCTCTCAGTGATAGTGAAGCTTCCGCTGGACAAGCAGCGGTCACTACAGACAGGGGTGCAGTCTCTCCTTCAAGGTCAGTCGCACCCCTTAAGGCGCCTCATGCACTTCCTAGGGAAGATGGTGGCAGCAATGGAGGCAGTCCCGTTTGCGCAGTTTCATCTGCGCCCACTTCAGTGGGACATTCTCCGCCAATGGGACGGAAAGTCAACATCCCTGGACAGGGAAGTCTCCCTTTCCCAGACGGCCAAGGACTCTCTGCAATGGTGGCTTCTTCCCACCTCATTATCACAGGGAAGATCCTTCCTACCCCCATCCTGGGCAGTAGTCACGACAGACGCGAGTCTGTCAGGGTGGGGAGCAGTTTTTCTCCACCACAGGGCTCAGGGTACGTGGACTCAGCAGGAGTCCACCCTTCAGATCAATGTTCTGGAAATCAGGGCAGTGTATCTGGCCCTACTAGCCTTCCAACAGTGGCTGGAAGGAAAGCAGATCCGAATTCAGTCGGACAACTCCACAGCGGTGGCATACATCAACCACCAAGGAGGGACACGCAGTCGGCAAGCCTTCCAGGAAGTCCGGCGGATTCTGATGTGGGTGGAGGACAGAGCATCCACCATATCCGCGGTTCACATCCCGGGCGTGGAAAACTGGGAAGCAAACTTCCTCAGTCGCCAGGGTATGGACGCAGGGGAGTGGTCCCTTCACCCGGACGTGTTTCAGGAAATCTGTTGCCGCTGGGGGGTGCCGGACGTCGACTTAATGGCGTCTCGGCACAACAACAAGGTCCCGACCTTCATGGCGCGGTCTCGCGATCAAAGGGCTCTGGCGGTAGACGCCTTGGTGCAAGATTGGTCGCAGTTCCGGCTCCCTTATGTGTTTCCACCTCTGGCACTCTTGCCCAGAGTGCTACGCAAGATCAGATCCGATTGCAGCCGCGTCATACTCGTCGCTCCAGACTGGCCGAGGAGGTCGTGGTACCCGGATCTGTGGCATCTCACGGTCGGCCAACCGTGGGCACTACCAGACCGACCAGACTTACTGTCCCAAGGGCCGTTTTTCCATCGGAATTCTGCGGCCCTGAACCTGACTGTGTGGCCATTGAGTCCTGGATCCTAGCGTCTTCAGGATTATCCCAAGGGGTCGTTGCCACCATGAGACAGGCTAGGAAGCCCACGTCTGCTAAGATCTACCACAGAACGTGGAAGATATTCTTATCCTGGTGCTCTGCTCAGGGAGTGTCTCCCTGGCCATTTGCATTGCCTACTTTTCTTTCTTTCCTGCAATCTGGGTTGGAAAAAGGTTTGTCGCTCGGCTCCCTTAAAGGGCAAGTCTCGGCGCTATCCGTCTTTTTTCAGAAGCGTCTAGCACGACTTTCTAAGGTGCGCACGTTCCTGCAGGGGGTTTGTCATATCGTACCCCCGTACAAGCAGCCGTTAGATCCATGGGATCTGAACAGGGTACTAGTTGCCCTCCAGAAGCCGCCCTTCGAGCCTCTGAGGGATGTTTCACTTTCTCGACTATCGCAGAAAGTGGCTTTTCTGGTAGCGATCACATCTCTTCGGAGAGTGTCTGAGCTAGCAGCGCTGTCATCCAAGGCTCCTTTCCTGGTCTTCCACCAGGACAAGGTAGTGCTGCGCCCCATTCAGGAGTTTCTCCCTAAGGTGGTATCCTCTTTTCATCTAAATCAGGATATCTCCTTGCCTTCCTTTTGTCCTCATGCAGTTCATCGATATGAGAAGGATTTACATTTGTTAGATCTGGTGAGAGCACTCAGAATCTACATTTCCCGCACGGCGCCCCTGCGCCGCTCCGATGCACTCTTTGTCCTTGTCGCTGGTAAGCGCAAAGGGTCGCAGGCTTCCAAAGCCACCCTGGCTCGATGGATCAAAGAACCAATTCTTGAAGCCTACCGTTCTGCTGGGCTTCCGGTTCCTTCAGGGCTAAAGGCCCACTCAACCAGAGCCGTGGGTGCGTCCTGGGCATTACGACACCAGGCTACGGCTCAACAGGTGTGCCAGGCAGCTACCTGGTCGAGTCTGCACACTTTCACCAAACATTATCAGGTGCATACCTATGCTTCGGCGGACGCCAGCCTAGGTAGAAGAGTCCTGCAGGCGGCAGTTGCCTCCCCATAGGGGAGGGCTGTCTTGCAGCTCTAACGCGAGGTATTTCTTTACCCACCCAGGGACTGCTTTTGGACGTCCCAATCGTCTGGGTCTCCCAATGGAGCGCCGAAGAAGAAGGGAATTTTGTTACTTACCGTAAATTCCTTTTCTTCTAGCTCCTATTGGGAGACCCAGTACCCGCCCTGTTGTCCTTCGGGATTTTTGGGTTTTTTTGGATACACATGTTGTTCATGTTGAACGGTTTTCAGTTCTCCGATGTTACTTCGGAGTGAATTTGTTTAAACCAGTTATTGGCTTTCCTCCTTCTTGCTTTAGCACTAAAACTGAGCATCCCGTGATCCCACGGGGGGTGTATAGCCAGAAGGGGAGGGGCCTTACACTTTTTAGTGTAATGCTTTGTGTGGCCTCCGGAGGCAGTAGCTATACACCCCAATCGTCTGGGTCTCCCAATAGGAGCTAGAAGAAAAGGAATTTACGGTAAGTAACAAAATTCCCTTCTTTTAACCCTTTATTTTTTAGTGGGGGCAAAAGAGGGGTGATTTGAACTTTTAGGTGTTTTTACTTTTTTTTTTACTTTTTCAAAACTTTTTCTTAAATTTTTGTTTAAATTTGACTAGTACCCCTAGAGGGCTATAAGGATCAGCTGTCTGATCACTCATTTATTTATCCCGATCAGAGCAGCACCATTTAGATCGCGAGAAATTATCATCTCTTGTAACAGCCAGTATTTGGCTTTTTCTTACAGGACCTGAGTCATGTGAGCTACAGGAGTCATCACATGACCCTGTGCTATCATGATAGCCACCAGATCGTTAAGGGGTTAAAGATCTCTTACGCATATGCACATGATATGTTACATGGATCTGCTTTGAGCATGGCAGATCAAAGTGCGCCTGCGCAGGACCTCAATGCCAGCTAGTGAGCATGATGTAGGACGCGTCATGCAGATGGGCCTCAGAAGAAGGTGGATGGCGATCGCCACAGAGAGGAAATGCCGGACTAGAGAGAGGAGGCAATGGGTTTGAGATAATGATCAATAACTTTGCTAGCTATTTCATCATCAGCTGACGGTCTCCTTTTTTTCTCAGCCCCAGATCCCCTAGAGTGGAGCCCCAAAAATTGGTCTGTGCGATTTCTTCCTGTAAGCTCCCAAAGTAAGTCTGCCATCTTGTCTTTCTTCTTCCTGCTCCAGCTGTAAGGCTACTTTCACATTTGACAGGATGCAAACCGCATATGACCGGATCCTGTGGATTGAATGTGCAACGCATGCAACCGCAATTGTTATTTTATTGTATGCTTCTATTTCTACTTGTGATGGATGAAGGGGAACACAGAATTTATCGGCTGGCACTGGAGTCAGCTGATCGGGAATAAGCTCAACTCCTAATCTCACAGCCCACACACGCTGTGATGGATGCAGGTTAACAGCAATCACTGCCTGCTGCCGATCACGTGTGACCATGTTCGGGCTGTGTGGTCATGAGTTCAGCTGAATTCAGATCAGCTGACTCCAGTGTTGGCCGATTGCTTGTTCTGTGTCCCCCTGCATCCATCGCAGAGTGTGCGGGCTGGAGTTCAACAGAGTTCAGATCAGCTGACTCCAGTGTCGGCCGAATTCAGCTGACCTCACAGGCAGCACATGCTGCGATGGATGCAGGGGGACACAGAACAAGTAATCGGCTAACACTGGAGTCAGCTGATCAGATTTCTTGATCTGCTGGCTGTATGGTTAGAAGTAGGGATGAGTGAGCACTAAAATGCTCGGGTTCTCGGTAGCCCATGAGTATTTTTTTTTTTTAAATTCATTAAAAAATAAACAAAAACCCCAAACACATAACCCTAACTCTAGGGTTAGGGGGTAAAAAAAATAAAATGTGTGGACTCCCGCTGCATTTTCTATTGCTAAGGTAACCCAAGCAGCTACTGGCTGCTAACCCCCACTGCTCATATGACCTTCACAACCCCCAGCTGCCTATTTGTACCCGGTTGGGAACCAAAAATACAGGAAAGCCCTTTTTTAATTATTTCATGAATTTCATGAAATAATTAAAAAAAAAACAAAACGGCATGGGCTTCGCCCAATTTTTGTGACGAGTCAGGTACAACTAGGCAGCTGGGGATGGGAATACGCAGTGCAGGGTGGCCCAAGCTTTCTTGGCCCCCCCGCTGCGAATCGCAGTCTACAGTCGCTCCCGAAAATGGCGCTTTCTTAAAAGCGCTATCTTCTGGCGTTGTATCCAACATTTTTCCCTGCGGCCCTGGCCCTTGGGTAATAAGGGGTTAATACCAGCTTTGTTTTACCTGCTGGTATAAAGCCTGAGATTGCTAATGTCAGGCCAAGTTTGACCCGGCCATTAAGAATATCCAATAAAGGGTTAAAAAAAAAGACATCACACAGAAAAAATACTTTATTAGAAATAAATACACAGACACTTTATTAGAAATAAATACACAGACACACTTAGGGACTCCATCTTTATTACTCCCTCTCACCCCTTCACGATCCTGGTCTTCTGTCTGAGAGAGAGGGAGATTTCTGTATTGACCATGCCAAGTTGCTTTCTGGGCATGCTCAGTACAAAAAACAGGATTCTGTCTATCAGGATCCGGCGACTTCCGGTACAGCAGGATCGGGGTCATTGAAATACATTGCAGGTACCACTGCATGTACTAATACAGATAGCCACCGGGTAGCGCTATAATAACACAAAAATCTAATATCACCCATGTAACGCAGCCTAAGCCTCAAAGGCTACCATTACTATTACCGATAGAGCTAACAGCCATGAATCATCGTGATCCGGACTCACCTATAAAGTGCACTTATAACTGGATGTTTTGAGTAGCCCTGACACGCGTTTCTCAGGCTTCCTCGCTTGAGGAAAGTGTAATGTGCATGTTTTTATATGTGTTATCTTGGGCGAGATCGTCGCTGTTTGGGCGCGTGCAGGGGGTGGGACGCCGCACATAGAGTCCGCCTCAGCCGGTCATTCCAGGGGAAGTGTGGATTGGAAGAATACTTCCACTAACGTCAGTTAACCCATGCATCCTTCTAAGGAAGCTCCCTTGGCGGGGACTCATGCTGAGGCAGCCCCGCACATGCGCACCCAACGAGACCATATCTACTACTGGCAAGTGAAAGGGCACGACCAGGGTGGTAAGAAAATCATCCAAACATAAGGAGAATCAGCCTTAGCCTAAAGAATATGACCATGTATAGTCCTTAAAAGATTTTCTAATGTCCCTATATCATGCAGAGACAAAATTCATATAGTAATATGTGTGTATATATATATATATATATATACCCCTAGATTCTAAATGGACCTTGCGATACCACAAATTTTCAATCCTGTGGGACCACAGTCATGGCGCAGCTGGAAATGTCTCTGGATCATCCTCAGGGAATCAAGATCCACAACATCACACACCGCAATTATGTCCCTAACATGTTCCCTCGTGCGGACGCGTTGTTCCCTTGATGTTAACCCAATATAAATTAGGCTACAGCAACATACTGCATAATAGATAACGTGACTTTTACTGCATGATTTGTAACTTTTTATTTTATACTCTTTAGGTCCATCCCAAGCTGACAACATCTCTGGGCAGACAAAAGGAAAACAACCAAATTTGGGACTCCCTTTCTCAAAGCGAGATACCACCCTAGGTACGTAATGGTTCTTCACCAGCATATCCTTTAGGCTTTTCCCCCTTCTAACAGGTAAGAGTGGGCGATGAGTAAAACGTCGTTCAAACTCTGGTCGGTCTTCAGTAACGACCAGTGTTTGTTCAAGATCTGCCTGATCGCCCCCCTCTGACTGTTAACTTGGAGATGAAATGTATCTGTGAGGGAAAAGATTCTTCCCTCTTACTTGTTGATAATAATTGTACCCGTGGAGAACCCTTTTCTGTCTGGTACCCCATTTTTATATTATAGTCCAGAAAATCAATTGCCTCCCGATCTGCCTTATAGGTTAGTTTGATGTTATATGGGTTATTGTTCAACCAAGTCATGAACCTCTGCAGTTCAGGACCGGTACTTCTCCAGATAATGAAGATGTCATCTATCTTACCACCTAGATGTAAAATTAATAGATTAGGGATAAGCCAAATGGACGACAATGTTTTAATTTTGTTACATACATTTTTCCTTCTGAGTCCCAAGTCAATGGGAAACTCGAATAATTTTCCAGAGGACGTTGGAAATAGGCCTGCGAGAGCTGTAAAAATATTGCAATGGATGGAAAATTGTTGAAACTGAATGGCAACAGCATGCGGAAGATGCCTGAATCTATTTCTGACTCACATTTTATTTCTGGGAGTAATTTTGCTAAAGTATTTCGCCACTTTTATGGATAGTAGTGGTCACTCAGTTCAATGAGGTCACCTGAGGTCAGGTTACCTGCGATCATAGGTGGATGACAATGGGCAGCTCCAGCTGTGACCGCAAATAACCTAAGTTACGTCACCACACATCGCTGCGACTCATTCTCTGCCTTAAGATCACAGCGGGTGGTCATATTCTATGCCCACGCGCTGTCACTTCAGATGTAGCAGAGCTGCAATCATTATGGGACCTTGTGTGGATTTCATCAGACCTGGGTGTTTTTAGGGTTAATAAAGGAGTGAAAGAGGGTGTTGTTTTTATCTTATTTTGTGTTTATTTATTTTCACTTACAGATTAGTAATGGGGGTAGGGTTTTCATAGACCTGTGAGCTGTTATTAACCCCTTATTAGCCTCATTGCCACCGCACCAGGGGAATCGGGAAGAATCGGGTAAAGTGCCAGGATTGTCACATCTAATGGATGTGACAATCCTGAGTGGCTGTGGGCTGTGTATGGTAAAACTGATGGGTGGGTGTGATACTTCAGGTTGGTATGAGTTTGTTGATACCAAATATGTTTAGGTTTACTTTTATCTAAGGGGTTAAAAAAAGGTTTGTCCAAAAAATTGGATCACTTTTTGCGGCATTTTCTGCTACTTGTAGTGTTCTCATTTTTCGGGATATGGGGCTCACTGATGGCTTATTTGTTTGCATTTTTAGCTGTACCATTTTTGCGCAGATGCTACGTTTTGACTCCCTGGTATTGCAGTTTGCTCAAAATTTGCGTAGACCAAAAAACGTAACTTTGCCGGTTGGAATTGTTTTTTTACGGCTACGCCATCTACCGATCTAATTGATTCATTTTATATTTTGATAGACTGGGCATTTCTGAACTCTGCGATACCAAATGAGTGTATATTTTTTATTTTTTTAACCCTTTGATTTTTAGTGGGGCGAATGGAGAATGATTTAAACTTTTAATTGTTTTTTTAATTCTATAAAACTTATTTTTTTACTTTTTTTAATTTTAATAGTCTCTCTAGGGGTAAGGATTAGCCGTCTGATCGCTTGTTCATTTCTGCTGATCAGAGCGGCAGAGCTCTGATCAGCTGAAATGCTCCTGTCCTGTTAAAGCCAGCCGGCTGTAACAGGATGTGAGTCTTGATAGCGACAGGAGTCATCACATAACCCTGTGCTACCATGGCAACCATCGGCTTCCTATGATAGCGTTACGGGGCCTCCGATGGCGGTGTAGAAAGCCAATTGGAATAGTCATGGGCCCTCGTGTGGATTTCCACAGACCTGCGTGTTTTTGGGGTTAATAAAGGAGTGAAATAGGGTATTGTTTTTATCTTATTTTGTGTTTGTGTTTATTTCTTTTCACTTCCAGATTAGTGATGGGGGTAGGGTTTTCATAGACCCTGCCATTACTAATCTAGAGCTTAGTGGCAGCTGTGAGCTGTTATTAACCCCTTATTAGCCTGATTGCCACCGCACCAGTGCAATCGGGAAGAGCCGGGTAAAGTGCCAGGATTGTCACATATAATGGATGTGACAATCCTGGGTGGCTGTGGGCTGCTATTGTTATAACGCGCCTGCTTTAATCTTATTTTATTTAATTTTCCTTTATTTTTTATTTCCAAAGGTTCCGGATCATGATCCGGAGTTCCCTGAGAACTCCAGGCCCGGGTCCGGTACTCGGGTATTTTTAAAATCGCTCGGATCCTAAATTTTACAGTCCGGGTCTGTCCATCACTAATCAATAGACAAACAAAAAAGTGCATGGTGTTTATGTAGTTGTGTAAACAGAAATATGATATTCAAAATTAAAAATGACATGCCATTAGGCAAGCAAAATCAAGAAATGCAAGAAACTAAATTATTGAGTAAATGTATTAAATATTAGTTGTATCCAAACTATAATTAAATTGTTGTACAATGTTTTTCTCCACTTTTCTTAGATAATAATCTTTTTTCTTATTTTCTCATAGGCACTTCATTCAGGGAAAAGACCCAATCAAAATCAACATCTAAGTTACTGAGCGGGTCGAGTGAAGTACCTCAAAATTTGCAGACCACCACAGGTATGGTTTTAGCATCAATTTAGCACCTCTAAATTATGGATAAAAAAACTATTAAAAATAGTTTTAACACAAACAGTCCCATTCTCACACCACATAAAAATACCCAATTAAAGAAAGCAGCCAAAGCTCTCATTGAGCCCAATAGGAGTCCTTGTGTCCAATCTATAAATCCAGTGACTCAAGTTGCGCAAGGGCCTTAAATAGGTTACCACCTCTAACCTCTGATCTATGGCCTTTATAATTAATTTGCTTGAGTCAGATTTATGGTACAATTGGAAATGTTTTGGTAGGGTTTTCAGCTGAAATGCTGCTGTCCTGTTACAACCAGCCGGCTGTAACAGGATGTGAGTCATGATAGCGACATGAGTCATGACATAATCCTGTGCTACCATGGCAACCATCGGCTTCCCGTGATCGCGTCACGGGGACTCCGATGGCGTCGAGGAAAGGAAATTTCCCTGCCATGGCCATTTATATTGCGCTGTCAGTATTTGACAGCGCGGTCTAAGGGATTAAAAGGCATGGGTGAATCGTGGATCCACCCTTGCTTGTAAGCTACACATGTCTGCTGTTCAGATCAGCATATATGTGCGGAAATCGGTGCCGGTTTACTGCAGCAGCCGACGATGATTACACCGCCATTATCTACGATGTACCCAGTACGTCCGATGTCTGTAAGAGGTTAAGTCTCTTGTGGTCATTCCTATGTAGATTTTCTGGCATGGATACTGGGCGTAATAAATCACGCCCTTAGAAGCACAAATATGTTGGTGATTTATTGTGTAAGTTTGTGTTCCTTCCGATTTTTTAATGGGAATCTGTCACCAGATTTGGGGACTACAAGCTGTGTCCAATACCACTGAGTTCTTATATACAGCATTCCAAAATACTGTATATAAGAGCCTAGGCCGCTCTGTAAAACGGAAAAAGTACTTTTATAATACTCACCTAGGGTGGGTCCAGTCCAATGGGTGTCGCAGCTCTCCAGTGCGGTGCCTCCTCTTTCAGGTCTTACTCATCCTCTCTGCTGCTATCTTCGGCCTCCTTCTTCCTAGTCCGGTGTGGATTATGTGTCTACGTCATCCACACGAGCCGACATTGCGGTCCTGCGCAGGTGTATTCATCTGCGCTGCTGAGGGCAGATCAAAGTACTGTAATGTGCAGGCGCGAGGAAAGGTTAACCCCTTCACGATCGGCCGACTTTACACTTTCCGGTATTTGGGGGGGGAGGTTTGCCATTCTTCTGACAGACGCAACTTTTTTTATTTTTCAGTCAATATGGTCATGTGAGGGCTTATTTTTTGCACAATGAGCTGTAATTTTAAATGAAACCATAATTTTACCATGCAGTGTACGTAAAATGGCAAAAAAATTCCAAATGTGGAGAAATTGAAAAAAACAAGTGTGATTGCTCTATTGTTTTTGAGACATTTTATTCACTGTGTTTACTATATGGTAAAACTGATGTGCTGCTGTGATGCCTGAGGTTACTGTAAGTTTGTAGACACCAAACATGAATAGGTTTACTTTTATCTAAGGGGTTAAAAAAAAAAATAATCAGAAGTTTGTCCGAAAAAAGTGACGGACGTTTTGCGCCATTTTCTGAGACCCAAAGCGTTCTCATTTTTTTAAATCTATGGCTCAGTGATGGCTTTTTTTTGTATCTCGAGCTGACGTTTTTAACAGTATCATTTTTGCGCAGATGCTATGTTTTCATTGCCTGTTATTGCATTTTGCTTAAAATTTGTGGCAACCAAAAAGCGTAATTTTGGCATTTGGAATTTTTTTGCTGCTACGCCGTTTATCAATCAGAACAAATGATTTTATATTTTGATAGATCGGGCATTTCTGAAGACAGCGATACCAAATGTGTGAATATATTTTTTTTAACCCTTTATTTTTCAGTGGGGCAAAAGAGGGGTGATTTGAACTTTTAGGTGTTTTCACTTTTTTTTTTACTTTTTCAAAACTTTTTCTTAAATGTTTTTTTAAATTTGACTAGTACCCCTAGGGGGCTATTAGGATCAGCTGTCTGATCAGTCATTTATTTATCCCGATCAGAGCAGCACCATTTAGACTGGGAGAAATTATCATCTCTTGTAACAGCCAGTATTTGGCTTTTTCTTACAGGACCTGAGTCATGTGAGCTACAGGAGTCATCACATGACCCTGTGCTATCATCAGGGGCGGACTGGCCCACCAGGAGGTCGGAAGAACCCCCGGTGGGCCCCTGCTATTGATGGTCACGCCCCCTAGGTCCCGCCCCCCTACCCCCCTGGGCCCCTATGGATATGTGTGAGAGGGCCCCCCCCCCCGCCGGTAATTTCACTAATCATATTGGCACATTGCTGATATGATTAGTGACAATCCCATTTCCTCTGCAGCGGCAAGCAGGGAGAGCGATCTCCCTGCTCTGCCTGCTGTCACTGTCAGTGCCGCGTGGCTCTGACTCATCTGCGCAGCGACACTGCAGGAGGAGGCAGTCTCAGAGGGTTGACTGCTTCCTTCCTGTGCAGGTGCTGGCAGCTGCAGGAGTGCGTGAGTATAGAAGGTGGGGGCCCGGGGGGAGGGGGAGGTGCGGGGGCCCAGGGGGGCAAGCAGGGGCCCCGGGGGGGGGTGTGCAGGGGCGTGTGTGGGGGCCGGGGGGGGGGGTGCGGGGGCCCCGGGGAGCGAGGAGGGGCCCCGGGGGTATGTGCGGGGGGGCTCTTCTTCTTACCAGTCACCTGCCTGTATCTATCAGTGTGTGCATGCCGGGCACACTAGCAGGAGGCAGCGCGCTGTGCTGTTCCGGCCCTGCTGTGTGCCCAACATGCACACACTGATGAGGAACGCGCCGGTGCCGGTGACCGCAGCTTCTTCCTATTGAAATGTATTTGCGTCTTTCAGATGTAAATACATTTGAACAGCGCGCCGGGACTGGGCCCCGCCCCCGACGTGTAGCAACGTGAAGAGATCAGCACATTGCCGACGTCATCACAGTGCTGCAGGCGCCACACTGGATTCATCAGGAAGCGAGCGCTCCATGGAGGAGCCGAAGAGACAGGTGTAATTAATGGAGATGTGTGGGGAGGGGCTGAGAACACATAACGGGGAACATTTGTGAAGGAGACACAGCTTTGTGACAGGCAGAGGAGGAGTACTGTATTACGAGGGAGGGGGGGAGGAAGGAGTGTGTAGTGATGGGGTAGTGTAATTTGTGTCTGCAGGGAGTGGTGATGTGGGGTGCAATTTATTATGTCTGGGGAGGGGTAATGGAGGGTGCACTGTATTGTGTGTGTGTAGGGAGTGATGGGGGGCTGCATTGTGTGTGTGTGTGTAGGGGGTGATGGGGGGTGCATTGTATTGTGTGTGTGTAGGGGGTGATGCATTGTGTGTGTGTGTGTGTGTGTAGGGTGATGGGGGGTGCATTGTGTGTGTGTGTGTTTGTAGCGTGTGATGGGGGATGCATTGTATTGTGTGTGTAGGGTGTGATGGGGGATGCATTGTATTGTGTGTGTAGGGTGTGATGGGGATGCATTGTATTGTGTGTGTGCGTGTGTGTATGTAGGGGGTGATGGAGGGGTGCATTGTGTGTGTGGGGGGTTATGGGGGTGCATTGTGTGTGTGTGTTGGAGGGGGTGATGGGGAGGTGCATTGTATTGTGTGCGTTGGGAGATGGTAATGGGGGGTGCATGGTATTGTGTGTGTGTGTGTGTGTGTAGTGGGTGATGGGGGGATGTATTGTGTGTGTGTGTGTGTGTGTGTGTAAGGGGTCATGCATTGTATTGTGTGTGTGTAGGGGGTCATGCATTGTTTTGTGTGTGTGTGTGTGTGTATGTAGGGGGTGATTGGGGGGTGCATTGTGTGTGTGTGTGTAGGGGGTGATGGAGGGGTGCATTGTGTGTGTGTATGTGTGTGTGTGTGTGTAGGGGGTGATGGGGGGGTGCATTGTGTGTGTGTTTGTGTGTGTGTAGGGGGTAATGCGGGGTGCATTGTGTGTGTGTGTAGGGGCTGATGGACGGTGCATTATGTGTGTGTGTGTGTGTAGGGAGTAATGGGGATGCATTGTGTGTGTAGGGAGTAGTGGGTGTGCATTGTATTGTGGGTGGGTGTGTGTAGGGGGTGATGGGGGGTGCATTGTATGTGTGTAGGGGCTTATGGACGGTGCATTGTGTGTGTGTGTGTGTGTGTGTGTAGGGAGTAATGGGGGTGCATTGTGTGTGTGTGTGTGGGGAGTAGTGGGGGTGCATTGTATTGTGGGTGTGTGTGTGTAGGGGGTGATGGGGGGTGCATTGTATTTGTGTGTGTAGCGGGTGAAGGGGGGGATGTATTGTGTGTGTGTGTGGGGGGTAATGGAGCGTGTATTGTGTGTGTGTGTGTGTGTGAGGGTAATGGGGGTGCATTGTAGTGTGTGTGTGTGTAGGGGGTGATCGGGGGTGCATTGTGTGTGCGTAGGGGGTGATGGGGGGTGAATTGTATTGTGTGCGTGGGGAGATGGTAATGGGGGGTACATGGTATTTGGGTGTGTGTATGTAGTGGGTGATGGGGGGATGTATTGTATTGTGTGTGTGTGTGTGTGTGTGTGTGTGTGTGTGTGTGTGTGGAGAGGGGCGCGGAGTCATTAATCGAGCTATAGTTACATTTAATTCTCAAAATTTTCGTTTCATTCACCTTTTCCGTTCTAATATTTTACAGTGTGAACGACCATGGCTTGCCCCCCCCCCCCCCAGTTTTGATCCTGGGTACGCCCATGCACAGGCCTGAGTGGGCCCCGGCACCCAGCCTTTCAATCGTAAACTTCAGTGATCGTACAAGTTCTGTATGATCACTGAAGTTTTCGCAGTTGCAGGACCTTTAGTGACATCACATGTGTCATGTGACTCACCAAAGGTCCTAGCGGTGCACTGCGGGAGTCCCCAGGCCTGCACCGACCGCGTCGGTATTCAGATGTATGCGCGTCTTTCAGGCGCGCAATACATTTGTACAGTGCGGCCGGTGACAGGAGGGAGAGCAGCTCTGCTCAGCCCCGCAACGTACCGTCATCGCCAGGGCTGCAGAGGAGCGCGCCTCAGTCCTGCACCGACATCATCATCACCGAGGCCGCAGCTGCAGGGATGAAGAGGAGGACGCGCAGGCACAGGTAAGCGCTCCAGAGGAGCCGAAGATGTACTTTTATATGAGGGGCTGCGGGTGGGGGAGGAGCAGTGTTATTTTACAAGTGGCATTAAGAAGCGGTGGGGGACTTTATGAAGCATATTATGGGGCAGTGGGGGACATAATAGGGCAGTGGGGGACATAATAGGGCAGTGGGGACATTATAGGGCAGTGGGGGACATTATAGGGCAGTGGGGGACATAATAGGGCAGTGGGGGACATAATAGGGCAGTGGGGGACACAATAGGGCAGTGGGGGACACAATAGGGCAGTGGGGGACTTTATAGGGCAGTGGGGGACATTATAGGGCAGTGGGTGACATTATAGGGCAGTGGGGGACATTATAGGCAGTGGGGGACATTATAGGGCAGTGGGGGACATAATAGGGCAGTGGGGGACATAATAGGGCAGTGGGGGACATGATAGGGCAGTGGGGGACATGATAGGGCAGTGGGGGACATGATAGGGCAGTGGGGGACATGATAGGGCAGTGGGGGACATGATAGGGCAGTGGGGGACATGATAGGGCAGTGGGGGACATGATAGGGCAGTGGGGGACATGATAGGGCAGTGGGTGACATCATAGGGCAGCGGGGGACATCATAGGGCAGCGGGGGACATAATAGGGCAGCGGGGGACATTATAGGGCAGTGGAAGGACATTATAGGGTAATGGGGGCCATTATGAAGCAAATTGGGGCATTATAGGTCAGTGGGGGACGTTGTGAAAGAAATTGGAACATTATAGGGCAATGGGGGACATTATGAGGCATCAAAGATTTTGGAAGGCAGCATAGTATAATGAGGAGGGGGGGATTTATACAGGGATGTAGTTGGGAGAGATATTATAGAAAGGGCAATTTTTGGGGGGACATTTTGGAAAGGGGCACTTTGTGGGGCTATTCTGGAGAGCAGGATTGTGGGGTGATATTTTGTGCAGGAAGCAATTAACAACCCCTTCTGATTCCACTTGTTTCCCCAGACATTATTAAATAAAAGGGGCCAGGATGAGGGACATAATTACTATATGGGGCCAGGATGAGGGACATAATTACTATATGGGGCCAGAATGAGGGACATACATTATTAGTTTATGGTGGCACGTGGGGCATAATTACTGTAGGGGCAAATTAGGGGACATTATTACTGATGAAATATAAGTTCATTTTGAGGATACTGTCTCCAATGGGGGAACAAGAGTCTGACGTGGTGTAGAAATTGGGGAAATAGTGAGGAATGTACTCTGGGAGTGATCGGCTATAGGTGACTGTTATTTTCTGCAGAGTCGCGTCTTGGCAGGAAGAAGTGATGACGGTCAGCGCCGGATGAAGAGAAAAAGCGAAGATGAATAAAGTCAGCTAGAGACGTCACTGGTAAGTCAGTCACGGTATTTCTCCCTTGTATGTGGTTGTATTCGGTCACTATGTGGTCTGGTCACGGTGTGGTGGTATTTCTCCCTTGTATGTGGCTGTATTTGTTCACTGTTTGGTGGTAATATGTGGTCTGGTCACGGTGTGGTGGTATTTCTCCCTTGTATGTGGCTGTATTTGGTCACTGTTTGGTGGTAATATGTTGTCTGATCACTGTGTGGTGGTATTTATCCCTTGTATGTGGTTGTATTTGGTCACTATGTGGTGGTAATATGTTGTCTGGTCGCGGTGTGGCGGTATTTCCCCCTTGTATATGGTATTATTGATTTTGGTATAGTGGATTGTGTTGTGTATGGAGGTTACTTTTTCTCTCTATAAGGGGGAGATTTTTTCCAGTAGAAATTAAATACTTAAACATTTAACCCCTCCCCTCCCTGTCCTGCCCTGTCCTGTGACTATTACACTGCAGTAAATATGCACTTACAGAGATTCTCCAGTGAAAACAAGTAATCACCTTTACTAAGGCCACGTGCACACACTGAGTATTCAGTGAGTTTTTTTACCTCAGTATTTGAAGCCAAAACCAGGAGCAGTAAAATCAGAGAAAAAGTGTGTGAACGTAGCCTAAAGATAAGTGATAACTTATTCATCTGTGTGGACCGATTGCTGGGACCTGCACCGATCGTGCAACTTTTATCCCCCATTACACTGGAGCTCGTGTCCGACTCGACCCCTGATCCATTCATTCCCTCAGTGGCTGCGAGCGCTGCGCTTGTTATTATCTGGCTGCTCCACAGAGGATGAATGGAGCTGCGGTCACACATCCCACCCCACAGAGGATGAATGGAGCTGCGGTCACACACCCCACCCCACAGAGGATGAATGGAACTGCGGTCACACATCCCACCCCACAGAGGATGAATGGAGCTGCTGTCACACACCCCACCCCACAGAGGATGAGTGGAACTGCGGTCACACATCCCACCCCACAGAGGATGAATGGAGCTGCGGTCACACACTCCACCTGCTGCTGCAAAAAGTTCCCCAATCTTCCTATCGGTGCGGTTTCCACTGGTCTGGTTCCACCGATCAATAAGTTATCACCAACCTACCCTGTGGATCGGTGATAACTTGTTTTCACTAAAGACCCCATTACTGCAAACTACTATAATTGTACATCCCAGTTATGGTGCACAATATAGATGTGCAGGAGCCGTTTGTGTATACAGTCAAAGCAACACAATAATGGCAATAACACTAATGGGTGTTTATATTTAGCTGTAGGGTGGGCCCCTAGAGTCATTTCTCCTGGTGGGCCCCAGACAGCCCAGTCCGCCCCTGGCTATCATGATAGCCACCAGATCGTTAAGGGGTTAAAGATCTCTTACGCATATGCACTACAATACATGGATCTGCTTTGAGCAGGGCAGATCAAAGTGCGCCTGCGCAGGACCTCAATGCCAGCTAGTGAGCATGATGTAGGACGCGTCATGCACATGGGCCTCAGAAAAAGGAGGATGGCGATCGCCGCAGAGAGGAAATGCCGGACTAGAGAGAGGAGGCAATGGGTTTGAGATAATGATCAATAACTTTGCTAGCTATTTCATCATCAGCTGACGGTCTCCTTTTTTTCTCAGCCCCAGATCCCCTTGAGTGGAGCCCCAAAAATTGGTCTGTGCGATTTCTTCCTGTAAGCTCCCAAAGTAAGTCTGCCATCTTGTCTTTCTTCTTCCTGCTCCAGCTGTAAGGCTACTTTCACATTTGACAGGATGCAAACCGCATATGACCGGATCCTGTGGATTGAATGTGCAACGCATGCAACCGCAATTGTTATTTTATTGTTATTTTATTGTATGCTTCTACTTCTACTTGTGATGGATGAAGGGGAACACAGAATTTATCGGCTTGCACTGGAGTCAGCTGATCGGGAATAAGCTGAACTCCTGATCTCACAGCCCGCCCACGCTGTGATGGATGCAGGTTAACAGCAATCACTGCCTGCTGCCGATCACGTGTGACCATGTTCGGGCTGTGTGGTCATGAGTTCAGCTGAGTTCAGATCAGCTGACTCCAGTGTCGGCCGATTACTTGTTCTGTGTCCCCCTGCATCCATCGCAGAGTGTGCGGGCTGGAGTTCAACAGAGTTCAGATCAGCTGACCCCAGTGTCGGACGAATTCAGCTGACCTCACAGGCAGCACACGCTGCGATGGATGCAGGGGGACCCAGAACAAGTAATCGGCCAACACTGGAGTCAGCTGATCAGATTACTTGATCTGCTGGCTGTATGGTTAGAAGTAGGGATGAGTGAGCACTAAAATGCTCGGGTTCTCGGTAGCCCATGAGTATTTTTTTTTTTAAATTCATTAAAAAATAAACAAAAACCCCAAACACATAACCCTAACTCTAGGGTTAGGGGGTAAAAAAATAAAATGTGTGGACTGCCGCTGCATTTTCTATTGCTAAGGTAACCCAAGCAGCTACTGGCTGCTAACCCCCACTGCTTATATGACCTTCACTGGCAATGGAAAATCCAGGGAAACCCTTTTTTTAACGTTTTTTGCCCAAAAACTAAAAAAAAAAAGACAGCTTCACCCTGTTTTTGTATGCTAGCCAGGTACAGCAAGCAGGTACGCGCTGCCCCCAACCCCCAGCTGCCTATTTGTACCCGGTTGGGAACCAAAAATACAGGGAAGCCCTTTTTTAATTATTTCATGAATTTCATGAAATAATTAAAAAAAACGACATGGGCTTCGCCCAATTATTGTGATGAGCCAGGTACAAGTAGGCAGCTGGGGATGGGAATATGCAGTGCAGGGTGGCCCAAGCTTTCTTGGCCCCCCCGCTGCGAATTGCAGTCAACAGTCACCCCAGAATATGGCGCTTTCTTAAAAGCGCTATCTGGCGTTGTGTCCAACATCTCTCCCAGCGGCCATGGTGCCGGGTGGCACGTTGGGTAATAAGGGGTTAATACCAGCTTTGTTTTACCTGCTGGTATAAAGCCTGAGATTGCTAATGTCAGACCAAGTTTGACCCGGCCATTAAGAATCTCCAATAAAGGGTTAAAAAAAAGACATCACACAGAAAAAATACTTTATTAGAAAAAAATACACAGACACTTTATTAGAAATAAATACACAGACACACTTAGGGACTCCATCTTTATTACTCCCTCTCACCCCTTCACGATCCTGGTCTTCTGTCTGAGAGAGAGGGAGATTTCTGTATTGACCATGCCAAGCTGCTTTCTGGGCATGCTCAGTACAAAAAACAGGATTCTGTCTATCAGGATCCGGCGACTTCCGGTACAGCAGGATCGGGGTCATTGAAATACATTGCAGGTACCACTGCATGTACTAATACAGATGGCCACCTGGTGGCGCTATAACAACACAAAAATCTAATATCACCCATGTAACGCAGCCTAAGCCTCAAAGGCTACCATTACTATTATCGATAGAGCTAACAGCCATGAATCATCGTGATCCGGACTCACCTATAAAGTGCACTTATAACTGGATGTTTTGAGTAGCCCTGACACACAAAGTGTAATGTGCATGTTTTTATATGTGGTGTCTTGGGCGAGATCGTCGCTGTTTGGGCGCGTGCAGGGGGTGGGACGCCGCACATAGAGTCCGCCTCATCCGGTCATTCCAGGGGAAGCAGTTAACCCATGCATCCTTCTAAGGAAGCTCCCTCGGCGGGGACTCATGCTGAGGCAGCCACGCACATGCGCATCCAACGAGACCATATTACTACTGCCACCTACTACTGGCAAGTGAAAGGGCACGACCAGGGTGGTAAGAAAATCATCCAAAGATAAGGAGAATCAGCGTTAGCCTAAAGAATATGACCATGTATAGTCCTTAAAAGATTTTCTAATGTCCCTATATCATGCAGAGACAAAATTCATATAGTAATATGTGTATATATATATATATATATATATATATACACCCCTAGATTCTAAATAGACCTTTTCAATACCACAAATTTTCAATCCTGTGGGACCACAGTCATGGCGCAGCTTGTAATGTCTCTGGATCATCCTCAGGGAATCAAGATCCACGACATCACACACTGCAATTATTCCCTAACATGTTACCTCGTGCGGATGCGTTTTTCCCTTGATGTAACCCAATATGAATTAGGCTACAGTCACATACTGCATAATAGATAACGTGACTTTTACTGCATGATTTGTAACTTTTTATTTTATACTGTTTAGGTCCATCCCAAGCTGACAACATCTCTGGGCAGACAAAAGGAAAACAACCAAATTTGGGACTCCCTTTCTCAAAGCGAGATACCACCCTAGGTACGTAATGGTTCTTCACCAGCATATCCTTTAGGCTTTTCCACCTTCTAACAGGTAAGAGTGGGCGATGAGTAAAACGTCGTTCAAACTCTGGTCGGTCTTCAGTAACGACCAGTGTTTGTTCAAGATTTGCCTGATCGCCCCCCTCTGACTGTTAACTTGGAGATGAAATGTATCTGTGAGGAAAAGAAGGATTTTTGTGTACTCACCGTAAAATCTCTTTCTCTGAGTTTTCATTGGGGGACACAGGACCGTGGGTTATGCTGCTGCTGTCACTAGGAGGCTGACACTAGGTAAACAAAAAAATTTAGCTCCTCCCTAGCAGTATACACCCTGAGCCGGAGGCGTACTCAAATCAGTTTGGTGCACAAGCAGTAGGAGAAATACAAACACAACCATACCCAAATCCAGGTAACTACTACAATAAAGTCGCCATGCTAAAAGTGGCCGAGGAACATGGACCACTGAAACATTGCAGGCAATAAGTAAATGACAAAAAAACAAAACCATAAACCAAAACCAAGCAGGGTGGGTGCTGTGTCCCCCAGTGAAGACTCAGAGAAAGAGATTTTACAGTGAGTACACAAAAATCCTTCTTTCTCTTTCGTTTTATTGGGGGACACAGGACCGTGGGACGTCCAAAAGCAGTCCCTGGGTGGGAAGAGGCAAGCCCCACGGATAGGATGGAAACGGCCTCCCTCGGCGGGCTTGCCCAAGATGTGAATGCACCTACCTTGTTCAGGTGTGCTACTGCCGCCTGCAAAACCTATTTCCCAAGACTGGCCTCTGCCGATGCTTGGGTGTGAACCTGGTTGAACCTGGTAAAGGAATGCAGACTAGACCAGGTGGCGGTTCCACGGACCTGGTCGGCCGACGTCTGATGCGTAAACGGCCAAGAGATTCCCACCGCACAGGTAGAGTGCGCCTTTACTCTCCGAGACGGAGAGCTGTCCTTTATCCCAGAGGTCTTGGAAATGGCGGAACGGATCCATCTGGCAATTGAGGCCCTGGGTACCAGCATGCCCCTCTTGGGTACGGATGGAATGAAGAACAGACCGACCGTCTTACGGGAAGGTGCGGTCCTGGAGGTATAGAGTCTGAGGGCTCGCACCAGGTCCAGAGTATGCAAGGCCCTTTCAAGGCTGTGAGAAGGACCAGGATCGGAGGACAGAGAAGACAATCTCCTCATTTGGCTGGAACGGTGAGACCGCCCTGGGCAGAAGGGAGGGATCTGGCCGGAGCACCACCTTGTCCTGGTGGAAGACCCGAAAAGGGGTAAGGACCGAAAGATCTTTTAGCTCTGATGATCTTCGTATAGAAGAGATGTCAACGAGGAACACCACTCTCCACAACAGGTGAGAAGGAAAGAATCTCGAAAGGTGCAAATGGTGGACCTTGAAGCGAACCCAGCACTAGCATAAGGTCCCACTGTTCAAGTGGACGACGATACGGCGGAGCTGGATGGACAACGCAGCGGGAAGAAGTACGGGAGCCTGCACTGGGTCCACTCGTCGACCCCTAGTGCCAGGTGGTCGCGGTAGCCCGCGATGAACCATGGAAACTGACAGTCGAATCAAGAGGCCATTAGGACCACCTTCGGAGTCCTTTATCTGCCACCGATCTGGTTGAAGCTTTCCCTGTTGAGGGACCATTCGCCTGAAGCGAGACCTTCCTTGCTAGGTAGGCATCTTGAATGTACAGCAACGGCAGAACTTCGCCGACTTCCATGGAGGTGATCACAGAGCGGGGGGACTCCATGCAAAATGCTCGAGGGCTCACCGACCTGCTGAGAAAGCTCCGGGTCGAGGACGGGGCGGACCGAGCCGACCTTCTTGGGGACCACAAAGAGGCTGCAGTAAAAACGCTGGAAGAGTTCTGATGGAGGGACTGGTACCGCAACTCCAGAGTGGAGGAGAGATTCCATGAAGGGGAGGAATACGCGAACACGCACGGGAGAACCAGGAGGGAGAGAATGAAAAAACGTCTGATGTAGATCTGATGTAGATGTAGAAAATGTATCTCACTTGGTTATGAGTTTTATGATCCTGTTAGCATGCCAGCCTGTTTGTTATTACAAGTCATTGCCTCTTTCTTTATCGTTCCTATGGGAGACCCAAACCATGGGTGTATAGCTTCTGCCTCCGGAGGACACACAAAGTACTACACTCAAACGTGTAGCTCCTCCCTCTTAGCATATACACCCCCTGCTAGCCAGTCCTAGCCAGTTCAATGCTTTGTGTTTCAGGAGGTCACACACACATGCATTCTCTGATTTTTGATTTTTGATTTTTTTCTTTGGATCAAAGATTTGGAAGAAAAGCGGGTCCAGTCTGGACTCCCGGCATGTCCCTTCTCACCCCACTGTGTCGACGGTGCTGTTAAGGTTGATTTTCCAAGGCTGGAGCCTTCCCATGCCGCGCTCCTTCGCCATCCCCTGGGGCTCTGGCTTGAAGTGGGAGCCAACACGGTTCTCACTGCTTTGCAGGAGACCGGTCTCCATCCGCAGACCTTTTCAGGACCCTGTCGGACGGAGCGATCACCCCCCAGGGACCTGGCACCTGCGCCTCACAAGCTAAGTACATGAGACGTTATTACCACAGAAAGTGGTCTTTCCAGGGGTCCTTTATACTTTATTTTGTGGGGAGAGTGTGTTTTATGTTTGTGTTAACATTTCCGGCCGGTTCTCCAGTTTTCACTGGAGAACCGCGCCGATGGTGCCTGCACGCCGGCCGCATGTTTAAATCTAGGCCCCGGCTTCGCCTTAGGCCTAGTTTCGGTTTCCACTGCCTCTGCTTGTCAGTCACGCAGAGGGACAGGATGGCTCCGCCCAGCGGCTGTGCAGCACAGGGAAGGGACACTCCTCACTGAGGAAGGATTCCCTCCCCTGTCTACCTCATTTGCCGCTCTCAGAGTAGGCCCCACCCCCTCTCCTCGCTCCGGTCGCCATTTTCTCAGCGTTCTCTGTGCCTGCATAGGCACAGAGATTCCACATTGTGACAAGTGGGGGCCTGGGCTGAGGGACTGGGGGCACAAAAATGTCTATTAAACGGCCTGGCAGCCACAACCTCCGGTTTGTGCAGCTGCTTATTTATCTGTTATATACTCTGCTGGGGGCCACTCTGGTCAGAGCCCCCACCTCTGCAGCATGTCTCACATCAGAGCAAGGCTGCAGGGCTGTTTTTAATTTGCACTGTATGAAGACTCGTACAGCCTGTACCGAGCACATAAACACAGGAGACGCAGAGTTAGCCTGGAGGCTCATCAGTGGTCCCTCCAGCTGCTCCGGCTTCGGTGGCTGAACCCCCGGTTTGGGCAGAATCCGCTCTTTCCAGGGGATGACTGTCCCGGACTCTGCGGAGCATGCATTAGCCCCCTTCTCAGGGTGTTTCTGCTGCTACTCGCTCAGCAAAGCTCACGGAGGACTCTCCTTCTGGTCTCAGACCCCGTCCTCCTAAAATGGAGACGCAGGGTCCCCTGTCCTTCCCCGTCCCGCAGCTCTGATTCACGAGCTGACTCACTGGACGAGTAGGATGTCTCTACCAGGGGCTCGGACGCTACTTTATGTACCATTGATCTGTCCGAAGGTGACGCAGATGCTAATGATTGGATTGCGTCCATTATACTTGTACTGGACCTCCATCCGCCTGTATCAGGGGAGCACTCCCCGCTGGCAGAAAGGCATCAGTATACCTTAAACAGAAGAAGGAGTGTGTTCCTTACCACTCTAGTTTTCAGCCCACTGTGTCCAGGCCCACAGCCTGTCCTGTCAGACCCCAAAGCGGAGTTCTGATGACTGTTTCTCCCTCCCACCAGTGGTGGTCAAGGAGTGAGCTAATTCGCCAAGGGTGGTCCCTCCGGTGTCTAGACTTTCAGCCCGGATAGTTGTATCAGTGGCTGACGGCACCTCTATAGGGATCCCACTGTACATTACTTTTGTACTGGACCTTAATCCGCCGGAGTTACCTTGCCTAAGAGAACAAGGAGTGTGTTCCTTAACCACTCCAGTTTTTCAGGCCTCTGTGACCAAGCCCAGAGTCTGCTCTGACAGACGCTTCCCATGAAGCGTGGTTCTGATGACTGTTTCCCTTTCCACCAGTGGTGGTCAAGGAGTGGGCTCATTCACCAAGGGTGGCTCAGCCCGGACCGTTATATCAGTGGCTGATGGCTCCTCATTTATAGTTTTGCTGTCCACCAGGTTGTCCTTCTGGCCAAATCTGTTTAGGGGCGGCAGGAGCTTCGTTCTCCTCAGCTTTATAGCAGTGCGGGCTTTCGTAGCCTTCTCTGCTTCTCTAGAGGAGATGCGTTCCCTCACAGGGACTCTATGCCCGAAATGGTTGCCTGAACTTCCAGATTCAGCCTTTTGATCCTATGCCATGTCTGCCATGCCGGAGACTCTCACCGCACCGCGGTGGCCTCGGCTAATTTCCTCGCTATCCGCAGGCTCCTGTGGCTTCGGAAGTGGAAGGCAGATGCGTCTATAGAAGTTCCTTGCTGGGCTCCCTTTTGTTGGGACCAGTCTTTCGAAAACAACTGGATGAAATTGTTAAGGAAGCTTTTGGCGGGAAGAGTTCTTCCATGCCACAATCCCAAATCAGGAAACCTGTCCAGGGCAGGATTCAGCGGAGGTTTTCGTTCTTGCGTTCCTCCATCTGAGCGTTTTCTAAGCCCTCGGCCTCGTCCACTAGTTCGGCCAAGGATCGTAAAACCCAAATGGCGCTCGAAGCCGCGTCTTCAGAAACCGCAGGAGATGCTGCCACTAAGTCAGCTTCCTCCGGGCTATCTGGCCACGCCAGCAACGTCCTTGGTCGGTGGCAGGCTCTTCCACTTTGGCGACGTATGATTTTATCACGTCTCCGATCAGTGGGGGCGGGATTACATCTCCATGGCTACAGGATAGATTTCTATCCACCCGCCAAACAGATTTTTTCTGTCAACTCCCCCCTGTTCCAAGGCCGCCGCCTTCTCACAGGCCGTGGCATTCTTGCAGGCCAATGGAGTAATTGTACCGGTTCCCAATTGGGAACGGTTCTGAGATTTCTGCTTAAATCTATTCCTAGTCCCCGTAGAGGGCAGGTACTTCCGACCTGGATCTCAAGCTTTTCAAGCATGTTCAGGTGCGGCGTTTTCACATGGAGTCTCGGTCTTGTTCCAGGTGTTTTCACCGGATCAATTGATAACCCAAGGACATTCCCTAGCATCCATCGACATCAGAGATGTCTATCTGCATGTGCCAATCGCAGCTTCTCACCAGCGTTGGCTACGTTTTGCAATCGGAGTGGTCCAATTCGTGGCTCTTCCCTTGGGGTTAGCCACGGCCCCTCGAGTACTCTCAAGGTTGGGGCAGCTGTGATTAGGGTCCTGCACCCCTAGAGGTTGGCAGTGATCTTTTGCCCTGAACGGCCTTCATCCAGTGCAGACTCTTAGCAGAGTGCCTCGCTCACTCTCGCCACGCTAACCAATTCGGGTGGCTTGTCATTCTGTCCAAGACCACTCTGACTTCGAACCAGAAGTTCACGTACCCAGGGACGCAATTCGAGACTCTGTCGGCACTTGTGAAGCTGCCCTTAGTCAAACAGTAGTCCCTCTGCTGGCGGTCGACGTCGTTCCATCAGGCACCGAATACAGGTACTGGATCATATAGTGGCGTCAATGGAAGCGATTCCCTTGCCCAGTTTCTCCTCCTCGGAGGCTGGATATTTTCCGCTGTTGGAACAAGCGAACTTCCTCCTTCCACGGGGTGGTGGCTTCGCCACAGACCAGGGGCTCGTTTCAGTGGTATCTTCGGCCACTCTGTCTCAGGGACGCTCCTTCCTGGCCCCGTCCCGGGTGATCCTCACCAGGATACTAGTCCATCCGACTGGGGAGCAGTGTTTCTCCACCATGGAGCGCAGGGCGCTTGGACTCTGTCCGAATCAGCCCTCTGGATCAATGTGCTGGAAATCAGAGCTGTGTTTCTAGCTCTCTAAGCCTTTCACCATCTGTTGGCGGCTGGGCACATTCGAGTCCAGTCAGACGGCGTGACAGCGTTTACCTACATCAACCTCCAGGGCGGCACACTCAGCCGCCTGGTAATGTTGGAGGCTCAACGCATTCTTCAGTGGACGAAGGACTCCTAGTCCACCATATCCGCAGCCCACATCCCAGACGTGAAGACTGCGAGGCAGATTATCTCAGCTGTCCATCCGCGGTCCACGATCCTCAGGTTTTTGCGGCAGACGCACTGGTGCATGTTTGGTCCCAGCTTTGTCTGTCTTACGTGTTTCACCCTCTAGCTCTTGCCCAGAATCCTGCGCAAGATCAGTAAGGAGGGCCGTCGGGTCATTCTCATACTCCAGACTGGCCCAGGCAAGCTTGGTACCCTGACCTGCTCCATCTGTCCGTAGTGTTGCCATGGCATCTTCCGGACCGTCCAGACCTTCTCTCAAAGGGTCCGTTTTTTCCGCCAGAATTCTGGATTCTCAGATTGACGGCGTGGCTCTTGAGTCCTGGATCTTGACGACTTCTGGTATCCCTCCTGAAGTCATCTCCACTATGACTCGAGCTCCGAAGTGTCCTTGGCCTTTTGGCCTTGCCGACCCTCCTGTCCCTTCTACAGTCCGGTCTACAGCTTAGGACTATCCCTCTTTAAGGGACAGCTCTTGGCTCTGTCAGTGTGTGCCAGCGGCGTATCATCCGGCTGGCTCAGGTGCGCTCCTTCAAGGGCGCATCTCACATTATTCCGCCTTACCGGCGGCCTATGGAGCCCTGGGACCTTAATCCGGTCCTCACGGTTTCCGGAAACCCCCCTTTGAGCCTCTCAGGGAGGTTTCTTTGTTTCGTTTTTCACAGAAAGTGGTCTTTCTAGTGGCCATAATTTCCCTCAAGAGAGTCTCTGTTTTGGCTGCACTCTCTTCTGAGTCACCCCCTTTTTTGGTTTTTCATCAAGACAAGGTGGTCTCCGTCCGACTCCGGACTTTCTCCCTAAGGTGGTTGCTGCTTCCACCTTAACCGGGGCATTTTCCCTGCCTTCCTTTTGTCCGGCTCCTGTTCATCGCTTTGAAAAAGCGTTGCATATCCTAGATCTGGTGCGGGCGCTCCGGATCTTTGTGTCTCGTTGTGTCTTGTGTCTTTGTGTCTGTTATTAGGCGGTGCACCTCTCTCTGGTGCTGACCACTAGTCAGCGTAGCGGTCTCTCGGCATCTACGCCGACCCTGGTTCGTCTTAGGTCGGCCATTTCCGATGCCTACCAGTGTACTCAAGTGCCTTCCCCGCCTGGGATCAGGGCACACTTGACCAGAGCTGTCGGTGCCTCTTGGGCTTTCAAGCACCAGGCTACGGCTCACCAGGTCTGTCAGACTGCCACTTGGATTAGTCTGCATACCTTTTCGAAGCACTACCCAATGCAGGCTCATGCTTCAGAAGACGCGGGCTTGGGCAGACGCTTTTTTCAGGCGGCTGTCGCCCATGTGTGAAGTGCCACAGTGTTGTATTGGTGTACTTTTTTCTCTGTACCATATATATATATATATATTGCACTGTAAGGTCGCTTCTTGGCTGTATACCCTATCTTGCTCTGAGGAGACGACAACATGTCATCCGCAAAACGCAAGGGTGCCAAGACACAGGCTGTGTACGCTGCTTGTGCCGCTTGTGGGGCTGATCTACCGGCAGGTTCCAAAGACCCCCATTGTGTGCAATGTTCGGTCCCTGTGCCACTTCGTCAGCCGGAGTCTGTGGAGGTAGTGACCCAGGCAGAGTCGCCGGTGAACCCTGTCCCGGTGACGGGGACAGAGTTCGCAGTTTTTGCTGACAAGATGTCTGTCACTATGACAAAGATCCTAGAGACCTTGCAGGCCAGGACCATGGACACTGCTGCGGCAACGTTCCCCGGTCCCCCTCAGCTGGAGTTAATCCGTGCATCAAGGGGGTCCCAGGCATCTCAGGCTGAAGGCTCTGACTCAGATGACAGTCCCAGGCAGCCTAAGCGAGCTCGCTGGGAGAGACCCTCCACGTCATCACGTGGATCAGGGTCTCAGCGAGAAGAGTCTCTACATGATGACACAGAGGAGGGTGATCAGGAGTCTAATCCTGAGACCGCTCTCAATCTGGATACTCCTGATGGTGACGCCATGGTAAATGACCTTATAGCGGCCATCAATAGCCTATTGGATATTTCTCCCCCTGCCCCTTCAGCAGAGGAGGCAGCTGCACAGCAGGAGAAGTTCCATTTCAGGTATCCCAAGCCTAAACTGAGTACTTTTCTGGACCACGCTGATTTCAGAGAATCAGTCCAGAAACACCATGCTTATCCAGACAAGCGTTTCTCCAAACGTCTTAAGGATACACGTTATCCCTTTCCCCCTGACGTGGTCAAACGCTGGACCCAGTGTCCAAAGGTGGACCCCCCAATCTCCAGGCTTGCGGCTAGATCCATAGTTGCAGTGGAAGATGGGGCTTCACTTAAAGATGCCAATGACAGACAGATGGACCTTTGGTTAAAGTCTGTTTATGAAGCTATCGGCGCGTCGTTTGCTCCAGCATTTGCGGCCGTGTGGGCACTCCAAGCCATTTCGGCTGGTCTGGCACAGGTGGACTCTATCATATGTCCAGCAGTGCCGCGAGTGTCGTCCCTAACCTCGCAAATGTCTGCGTTTGCGACTTACGCTATCAACGCTGTCCTGGACTCTACGAGCCGTACCGCAATGGCGTCTGCCAACTCTGTGGTTTTGCGCAGAGCCTTGTGGTTAAAGGAATGGAAAGCGGATTCTGCTTCCAAAAAATGTTTAACCAGCTTGCCACTATCTGTAGACAGACTGTTTGGTGAGCAATTGGCTGAAATCATTAAACAATCCAAGGGTAAAGACTCCTCCTTACCCCAGCCCAGATCAAGCAAACCTCAACAGAGGAAGTGGCAGTCGAGGTTTCGGTCCTTTCGAGGCTCCGGAAAGACCCAATTCTCCTCGTCCAAAGGGACTCAGAAGGAGCAAAGGGGCTCAGATTCCTGGCGGGCTCACTCACGCCCCAAGAAGGCAACCGGAGGCACCGCTTCCAAGGCGGCTGCCTCATGACTTTCGGCCTCCTCCCTCCGCATCCTCGGTCGGTGGCAGGCTCTCCCACTTTTGCGACATTTGGCTGCCACAGGTCAAAGACCGGTGGGTAACAGACATTTTGTCTCACGGGTACAGGATAGAGTTCAGTTCTCGTCCTCCGCCTCGGTTCTTCAGAACCTCCCCACATCCCGACCGAGCAGATGCCCTTCTGCAGGCGGTGAGCTCACTAAGAGCAGAAGGAGTGGTGATCCCTGTCCCTCTGCAGGAACAGGGGCAAGGTTTTTACTCCAATCTCTTTGTGGTTCCAAAAAAGGACGGCTCGTTCCGTCCTGTTCTGGACCTAAAGCTGCTCAACAAGCATGTGAACGCCAGGCGGTTCCGGATGGAATCCCTCCGCTCCGTCAATGTCTCAAGGAGATTTCCTTGCATCAATAGACATCAAAGATGCTTATCTCCACGTGCCGATTGCTACAGAGCACCAACGTTTTCTACGTTTCGTGATAGGAGACGACCATCTCCAGTTCGTAGCTCTGCCATTTGGTCTGGCGACAGCCCCACGGGTTTTCACCAAGGTCATGGCGGCAGTGGTAGCAGTCTTGCACTCTCAGGGACATTCGGTGATCCCTTACTTGGACGATCTACTTGTCAAAGCACCCTCTCAAGAGGCATGCCAACACAGCCTGAATGTTGCGCTGGAGACTCTCCAGACCTTCGGGTGGATCATCAACTTTTCAAAGTCAAATCTGTCACCGACCCAATCACTAACGTACCTTGGCATGGAGTTTCATACTCTCTCAGCGATAGTGAAGCTTCCGCTGGACAAGCAGCGGTCACTACAGACAGGGGTGCAGTCTCTCCTTCATGGCCAGTCGCATCCCTTAAGGCGCCTCATGCACTTCCTAGGGAAGATGGTGGCAGCAATGGAGGCAGTCCCGTTTGCGCAGTTTCATCTGCGTCCACTTCAATGGGACATTCTCCGCCAATGGGACGGGAAGACAACTTCCCTGGACAGGAAAGTCTCCCTTTCCCAGACGGCCAAGGACTCTCTGCAATGGTGGCTTCTTCCCACATCATTATCACAGGGAAGATCCTTCCTACCCCCATCCTGGGCAGTGGTCACGACAGACGCGAGTCTGTCAGGGTGGGGAGCAGTTTTTCTCCACCACAGGGCTCAAGGGACGTGGACTCAGCAGGAGTCCACCCTTCAGATCAATGTTCTGGAAATCAGGGCAGTGTATCTTGCCCTTCTAGCCTTTCAGCAGTGGCTGGAAGGAAAGCAGATCCGAATTCAGTCGGACAACTCCACAGCGGTGGCATACATCAACCACCAAGGAGGGACACGCAGTCGGCAAGCCTTCCAGGAAGTCCGGCGGATTCTGATGTGGGTGGAGGACAGAGCTTCCACCATATCAGCAGTTCACATCCCGGGCGTAGAAAACTGGGAAGCAGACTTCCTCAGTCGCCAGGGCATGGACGCAGGGGAATGGTCCCTTCACCCGGACGTGTTTCAGGAAATCTGCCGCCGCTGGGGGGTGCCGGACGTCGACCTAATGGCGTCTCGGCACAACAACAAGGTCCCGACCTTCATAGCGTGGTCTCGCGATCAAAGAGCTCTGGCGGCAGACGCCTTAGTGCAAGATTGGTCGCAGTTCCGGCTCCCTTATGTGTTTCCACCTCTGGCACTCTTGCCCAGAGTGCTACGCAAGATCAGATCCGATTGCGGCCGCGTCATACTCGTCGCCCCAGACTGGCCGAGGAGGTCGTGGTACCCGGATCTGTGGCACCTCACGGTCGGCCAACCGTGGGCACTACCAGACCGACCAGATTTACTGTCCCAAGGGCCGTTTTTCCATCGGAATTCTGCGGCCCTGAACCTGACTGTGTGGCCATTGAATCCTGGATCCTAGGGTCTTCAGGATTATCACAAGGGGTCGTGGCCACCATGAGACAGGCTAGGAAGTCCACTTCTGCTAAGATCTACCACAGAACGTGGAAGATTTTCTTATCCTGGTGCTCTGCACAAGGAGTATCCCCCTGGCCATTCGCGTTGCCTGTCCTTCTTTCCTTCCTGCAATCTGGGTTGGAAAAGGGCTTGTCGCTCGGCTCCCTTAAAGGGCAAGTCTCGGCACTATCCGTGTTTTTTCAGAAGCGACTAGCACGACTTTCTCAGGTGCGCACGTTCCTGCAGGGGGTTTGTCATATCGTCCCTCCGTACAGGCGGCCGTTAGATCCGTGGGATCTAAACAAGGTCCTTGTTGCTCTCCAGAAGCCGCCCTTCGAGCCTCTGAGAGAGGTTTCACTTTCTCGACTCTCACAGAAAGTGGCCTTTCTGGTAGCGGTCACGTCTCTTCGGAGAGTGTCTGAACTAGCAGCGCTGTCATCTAAGGCTCCCTTCCTGGTGTTCCACCAGGACAAGGTAGTGCTGCGCCCCATTCAGGAGTTTCTCCCCAAGGTAGTATCCTCTTTTCATCTTAATCAGGATATCTCCTTGCCTTCCTTTTATCCGCATGCAGTTCATCGGTATGAAAAGGATTTACATTTGCTAGATCTGGTGAGAGCACTCAGAATCTACATTTCCCGCACGGCGCCCCTGAGCCGCTCGGATGCACTCTTTGTCCTTGTCGCTGGTAAGCGCAAAGGGTCGCAGGCTTCCAAAGCCACCCTGGCGCGATGGATCAAAGAACCAATTCTTGAAGCTTACCGTGTTGCTGGGCTTCCGGTTCCATCAGGGTTGAAGGCCCACTCAACCAGAGCCGTGGGTGCGTCCTGGGCATTACGACACCAGGCTACGGCTCAACAGGTGTGCCAGGCAGCTACCTGGTCGAGTCTGCACACTTTCACCAAACATTATCAGGTGCATACCTATGCTTCGGCGGACGCCAGCCTAGGTAGAAGAGTCCTGCAGGCGGCAGTTGCCTCCCCGTAGGGGAGGGCTGTCTTTGCAGCTCTAACATGAGGTATTTCTTCGGCGCTCCATTGGGAGACCCAGACGATTGGGTGTATAGCACTGCCTCCGGAGGCCACACAAAGCATTACACTTAAAAGTGTAAGGCCCCTCCCCTTCTGGCTATACACCCCCAGTGGGATCACTGGCTGCTCAGTTTTCAAGCTTTGTGCGAAGGAGGTCAGACATCCACGCATAGCTCCACTGTTTAGTCAGCAGTAGCTGCTGACTATATCGGATGGAAGAAAAGAGGGCCCATATAGGGTCCCCAGCATGCTCCCTTCTCACCCCACTTGCGGTTTGTAAGGTTGAGGTACCCATTGCGGGTACGGAGGCTGGAGCCCACATGCTGCTTTCCTTCCCCATCCCCCTGAGGGGCTCTGTGGAAGTGGGATCTTACCGGTCTCCAAACCCTGAGGCCGGGCTCCATCCACAGACCCAGAGACCCTGCTGGAGGAGCTGAGTACAGTCAGGGACAAGGCCCTGCAACGTTCAGGTACTCTGTGTCCCCGCACAGACAGGCCACGCACACTTCAGGCTTGCTGGGTGTGCTAGTGCGCCGGGGGCATTAGCGCTGCGCGCTCGCGTTAGAGTCACTGCAGCTTAGCTGAGTGATTTTATGTCTTGGGAACTACCGCGCCGGCCGCTCCGGGAGCGGCGGCGCGGCTGGGACTTGTAGTGCGCCGGGGACTCGCGCTGCCCGCGCTTTTACGGCGGCAGCGCTCATAAATCCAGTCCCCGGCTTTTGCGGCCTAGCTCTGCTTCGTTCCCACCCCCACCCTGTCAATCAGGGAAAGGGAGAGACGCTGTTCTATAGTCAGCGCCGAGGGCTGGAGTCTTATTTACATACTCCAGCCCTCTCACTGGGCACAGTGGGGACGCAAGTTTCCCGCTCTTGGTCTCAACACGCCCAGGGCCCGCCCCTCTCCACAGGACGCCGGCAGCCATTCCTGCATGCAGTCTGGCTGGAGAACGGACACAGGCTCTGGGGGACTCAGACAAGGGACTCTGGCGACCACACACCCGCGTTTATGCGGGCGGTAAGCTGCACATAAGTGCTGGCCCCACTAGTGCCACAGTGTTATTTGGTGCATTTTTTCCCTGTACCATATATATTTATATTGCACTGTACAGTCGCTTCTTGGCTTATACCCTACATTGCTCTGAGGAGACAACAACATGTCATCCGCAAAACGCAAGGGTGCCAAGGCACAGGCGGTATGCACTGCTTGTGCCGCATGTGGGGCTAATCTACCGGCAGGTTCCAATGACCCCCATTGTGTGCAATGTTCAATCCCTGTGCCACTTCGGCAGCCAGAGTCTATGGTAGTAGTGGCCCAGGCAGAGACGCCTGTGAACCCTGCCCCGGTGACGGGGACAGAATTTGCAGTTTTTGCTGATAAGATGTCTGTGACTATGACAAAAATCCTGGAAACCTTGCAGTCCAGGCCAGTTACTCAGACCATGGACACTGCTGTGTCTATGCCCCCCGGTCCCCCTCAGTTGGAACTAATCCGTACTTCAGGGGGGTCCCAGGCATCACAGGCTGAAGACTCTGACTCGGAGGACAGTCCCAGGCAGCCTAAGCGGGCTCGCTGGGAAAGACCCTCGACGTCATCACACTGGTCAGGGTCTCAGCGAGACGAGGCTCTGTATGAGGAGACAGAGGTGGGTGATCAGGAATCTAATCCTGACACCGCTCTCAATCTAGATACCCCTGATGGTGACGCTATGGTAAATGACCTTATAGCGGCCATCAATAGACTGTTAGATATTTCTCCCCCAGCCCCTTCAGCAGAGGAGGCAGCTGCACAGCAGGAGAAGTTCCATTTCCGGTATCCCAAGCGTAAATTGAGTACTTTTCTGGACCACTCTGACTTCAGAGAATCAGTCCAGAAACATCATGCTTATCCAGACAAGCGTTTCTCCAAACGTCTTAAGGATACACGTTATCCCTTTCCCCCTGACGTGGTCAAACGCTGGACCCAGTGTACAAAGGTGGACCCCCCAATCTCCAGGCTTGCGGCTAGATCCATAGTTGCAGTGGAAGATGGGGCTTCACTTAAAGATGCCAATGACAGACAGATGGACCTTTGGTTAAAGTCTGTCTATGAAGCTATCGGCGCGTCGTTTGCTCCAGCATTCGCGGCCGTGTGGGCACTCCAAGCTATTTCAGCTGGTCTGGCACAGGTGGACTCTATCATACGTCCAGCAGTGCCGCGAGTAGCGTCCCTAACCTCGCAAATGTCTGCGTTTGCGACTTACGCTATCAACGCTGTCCTGGACTCTACGAGCCGTACCTCAATGGCGTCTGCCAACTCTGTGGTTTTGCGCAGAGCCTTGTGGTTAAAGGAATGGAAAGCAGATTCTGCTTCCAAGAAATGTTTAACCAGCTTGCCACTATCTGGAGACAGACTGTTTGGTGAGCAATTGGCTGAGATCATTAAACAGTCCAAGGGTAAGGACTCCTCCTTACCCCAGCCCAGATCAAGCAAACCTCAACAGAGGAAGTGGCAGTCGAGGTTTTGGTCCTTTCGAGGCTCGGGCAAGCCCCAATTCTCCTCGTCCAAAGGGACTCAGAAGGAGCAAAGGAGCTCAGATGCCTGGCGGGCTCACTCACGCCCCAAGAAAGCAACCGGAGGAACCGCTTCCAAGCCGGCTGCCTCATGACTTTCGGCCTCCTCTCTCCGCATCCTCGGTCGGTGGCAGGCTCTCCCACTTTTGCGACATTTGGCTGCCACAGGTCAAGGACCGGTGGGTAACAGACATTTTGTCTCACGGGTACAGGATAGAGTTCAGTTCTCGTCCTCCGCCTCGGTTCTTCAGAACTTCCCCACATCCCGACCGCGCAGATGCCCTTCTGCAGGCGGTGGGCTCTCTAAGAGCAGAAGGAGTGGTGATCCCTGTTCCTCTTCCGGAACAAGGGCAAGGTTTTTACTCCAATCTCTTTGTGGTGCCAAAAAAGGACGGCTCATTCCGTCCTGTTCTGGACCTAAAGCTGCTCAACAAGCATGTGAACGTCAGGCGGTTCCGGATGGAATCCCTCCGCTCCGTCATTGCCTCAATGTCTCAAGGAGATTTTCTTGCATCGATAGACATCAAAGATGCTTATCTCCACGTGCCGATTGCTACAGAGCACCAACGCTTTCTACGTTTCGTGATAGGAGACGACCATCTTCAATTCGTAGCTCTGCCATTTGGTCTGGCGACAGCCCCACGGGTTTTCACCAAGGTCATGGCGGCAGTGGTAGCAATCTTGCACTCTCAGGGACACTCGGTGATCCCTTACTTAGACGATCTGCTTGTAAAAGCACCCTCTCAAGAGGCATGCCAACTCAGCCTGAATGTTGCGCTGGAGACTCTCCAGACTTTCGGGTGGATCATCAACTTTTCAAAGTCCAATCTGGCACCGACCCAATCACTAACGTATCTTGGCATGGAGTTTCATACTCTCTCAGCGATAGTGAAGCTTCCGCTGGACAAGCAGCGGTCACTACAGACAGGGGTGCAGTCTCTCCTTCAAGGTCAGTCGCACCCCTTAAGGCGCCTCATGCACTTCCTGGGGAAGATGTTGGCAGCAATGGAGGCAGTCCCGTTTGCGCAGTTTCATCTGCGCCCACTTCAGTGGGACATTCTCCGCCAATGGGACGGGAAGTCAACATCCCTGGACAGGGAAGTCTCCCTTTCCCAGACGGCCAAGGACTCTCTGCAATGGTGGCTTCTTCCCACCTCATTATCACAGGGAAGATCCTTCCTACCCCCATCCTGGGCAGTAGTCACAACAGACGCGAGTCTGTCAGGGTGGGGAGCAGTTTTTCTCCACCACAGGGCTCAGGGTACGTGGACTCAGCAGGAGTCCACCCTTCAGATCAATGTTCTGGAAATCAGGGCAGTGTATCTGGCCCTACTAGCTTTCCAGCAGTGGCTGGAAGGAAAGCAGATCCGAATTCACATCCCGGGCGTGTGTCTTGCTAAATTCTACTAAAAAGGGGGCTGAAAGCCCGTACTTACGAAGTGCTCACTTATATCCTAATCAGGCACGAATACTAATATTCTTTATAGCAAGATACTATTTATTTTAATAGCACATGAATATAATCAATGGTACATAGGCATTTAGAATCTTATAGTCATAGAAACTTATACAATAACAGAAATATGCATCAACATTACCGTTATGTTGTAGCAATCCTTTCACATCAGAGGGAACTCGAGTTAAGATAAGGAATCAACATGGCATGGCATCACAGGAACAGTGAGTACGTACACTTCAATGTCCTGGAAGGTATTTCCCTACCTTAAGCGAGTTCCGTGTATATTTTATAGGAAAATATTGTAGGTTGTGTCTAAATGGTCACCAGCATATGACAGCTGAGTCATGTTCATGTAACTTGACCACAAAATGTTGTAGGTAACGGCAGCTTCCTGCACATTTCCAGCACATCCTGTCAGTTGACAACTGGCTGACCACAGTTTGACCAGTGTTAGTGAAATATTGCAATGAGCCGTAAATTTCATCCTTAAAACTGTCTTTAAGCTAACCACAAGTTTCCTGTAAGTGGAACTGTAAATGTTACTTCCTTTATCTTCAACTGCTTCAAGACATATATTCCTTGGTCATCATTTTGGCCCTCCAAAGGACATCTTCTTTGATACTGAATTATTGATGGATCAAATAATATCTGGGATCACTCCTATCTTATGATTATGATTTGATTCCTATCTAATCACACATTCTTTCAGTCATATCACATTGGTATCACAATCGGTCCTTGATCCCAGGGATTATTTTCCATCATCAGTATTCCACTAGAAGAAGATCACTCGGAATATACCATACCATAACCAAGAAATATCGCTTTTAATAGGACACTAACATTGACTTTGCCACAGATTTTGATTTCTTGGTTTGTTTGGATAAACTTGAATCACAAATATAATCACTTTCACTACTATGTATATTAAAACTAAAAGCAATATTATCTGAAAAACTCCCTGCAAAAGCCCCATTACCCATCCTCCTAACCCCTTAAACCAATTTGCAGGGTTTAGGAAGGAAAAGGTATTCGCCCACCAACTATCTTTATTTACATCATTATCTTTTTGATATTTATCTCTTAATTTTTGTATGTCATTTAACTTTGCTCGTAATTGTAGCTGTCCTTTAGGATCTATGTAATGGCAACAGGCGGGGCCTATTATCTGACACATACCCCCTTGGGCTGCTGTTAGGTAATCAAGTACCAAAGTATGCTGGTTAGTAACTATAATCAACTGCTGCTGTACAGCTACAGAGGTGTTTACTATATCCAAAACTGCAAAAATTTGATCATCCAGATAATCAGTAGACTCTACTAATTTATCCCACATTTGCATTATCATTGGATATAGGAAAAAAGTACTGAAAATCTTATTCGCTGTTCCCATTTGTACCACATGGGGTCGCCCTGATTCCCTTGGTTTATTATCTGCAGCTCTCTTGAATATCATGTGTTTTGGCAAAACCTGAGCATCTAATTGATCATAAGGTACTATAAAGGTAGCTGGGGTCAAACGAGCTAAAGTACAGCTTCCCTTGACTCCTACTGGGAGCCATTTATAGGCATTATACCCACATACCCAATACATTCCTCTAGGTAAATCCCATAAAGCCGAATGTTGCAAAACTAAACGATGAACCAAATCAACGAAAATACTAACATTTGATAACAAACACCACCCGGGCTGTTGTCCAATTGGGCTACAGTATCCTACATTAGGGTTATTACAGGTCGGATCATTTGCTCGATATTCAGAGTAATCATTACACATTAAATTTCCCGATATGTTACTACAAGTTTCACTAGTCCCATTTATGAACATATTGGCATAAGGCCATAGCATATCATGAATTGTTCTTTCCACTAAGCTGGGTTTAAAAGCATCTAATGTATCTACAGTTGTCCCAAAACTTATTTTTATATTCTCCATAGGGATGAATCCCAGGTTAGTCAGTCCAGTCTTATTTCTTGGTACCCAAATTCCTCCCTTAAAAGCCAGATATTGTAAATTGGTGATTGTTCCACTCAAATTGCCTTGCCACCATGGAAGATTGATCCATCCCACTACGGGAATGGGTACTGTAGTATTCCATAGTCGAACATTCCGAGTGTCTTTATCAGCAAGTTGATCAGAACAACTTTTCCACTTTAGGATTTCCTCCATCGATACCGGGATAGCCAGATAAGGGATACTGGTGGCTGTAACCGGAGAATGTGTACAGATCCAGCAATCTGTGTGTTGACTACTGTTCAGCGCATCCGTTAAAATGTGATGGTGCATCAGAAATTTATTCGCCACAGGTTTCTCCTGATGTAGACTTGTCCATCCAACGACCAAAGAGGCAAACATCAAACACAGGAATTTCTCCATCTCCTCACTATCGAGCTCTTCCCAGTAACCGATACTATGGATTCCGCTTATTTACAACACCATCTGCAAATAAAGATACACTATTATTCTCGTAAATAACATTTTTCTTGTGGGACATATTCCCACTTTTCCACTCCTGGTCTCATTATCAGGAGAGTACGATCTTTTCCGACCGCTATTACCTCTGCCTCTGAGGGCGGTCCTTGGAGGTTTTGAATCCATATTTTTGCTCCTACATTTGTAATATTAGAGGATCCAAAACCTTTAGTACCCCGTATTGTTAATTCTACTGGGGCAGTTCCTTCTCTTATCTCAGACAAGTTTATTGGAATTATCAACATCTGAGCCACCTTCTGGTGTTTCACCAAGATCAAAGGTTCATTTCCCAAATTTAACATCAGTACCTTGATTTCTCCCTGATAATCTGCATCTATTACCCCTCCCACCACTATGGCTCCTTTTAACGCTAAACTAGAACGAGTGGCTATTTGACCATAATGATCCTTTGGCATCTGGCAACCCAATCCTGTTGAAATTGGTTTTACCTTACCTGGGGGTACCACGACAGTTTCCAAGGTACTGAGGTCTAAACCTGCTGAATAAGGTGTCACTCTTTCTGGGAGTTTTGCCTCTTCTTCCACTTTCCAGTAAATGATTGTACTCACTACGTGTGCCTCATGAATAGTAAGATTTGGTGTCAACATCCTCATGAGAGGAGTCATAGAATCTGTGATAGGTCTATTGTTTATTATCTGTAGGGCTTCACTGAGATTGTCTCTCCATTGTCCATACTGTTTGTCTGATTGATTTACTTTTTTCAAGGTGGATTTCAACAACCCATTCATTCTTTCCACCAGACCAGCAGCCTGGGGATAGTATGGCATATGATACACCCATTGAATGTTATGTTCTTGGGCATAATCTTTTATCTTCTGGCCAGTAAAATGAGAACCATTATCTGATTGTACCTGCAATGGAACTCCATAGTATTGAGTGATGATTTCTAAAGTTCTCTCAGTACTCCACTGGGTTGCTGCCTTACAGGGAAAACCCACCATCAAACCTGAGTATGTGTCTACTGCAGTGCAGACGTATTTACACCCTCTACTTTCTGGCAATGGACCAATGAAATCCATCTGCCAAATTTGTGCAGGTAATTGTCCTCGACCTATGTGTCCCATTACTGTATGTGGAACCTCCCTCTTTTGTGAATGTTGGCACACTGGACAGTGTAGAATGGTTTCTTTAATGATATCAAGAGTAAGAGGCACACCCCTTTCCTGAGCCCACCTGTAAGTGGCTTTTTCTCCCAAATGTCCACTTTTCTGGTGTGCCCAAACAGCTGTACCTTGCAACCATGCCTCTTTTTCCTTGTCACCTGTTGGACTGACTTGTCTGATGGCTGCTGCTTTATCTGCTTCTGAATTAAACAAACGTTCAAGTGAGTTAGTAGGGACATGAGCATCGACATGAAATACAGTGGTCTTGGTAAATTGAATAATCTCTTCAATCTCTTGCCACACTTCCTTGCCCCAAATCTCTTTTCCATGAATTAACCAATTGTGTTTTTTCCATCCCATCATCCATGTGGCTAATCCATTTGCTACTGACCAGGAATCAGTAAAAAGATGACACTCTTTTCCTTGTTCAAAAGATAATGCCAAGAATATGGCATAGAGTTCTGCATATTGACTACTTTTGCCTTCCCCTTCTACTGACAGAAATTTTTCCAATCTGGGATTATATGCAACACTTTTCCACAACCTTTTCCCACTCACATAACGGGCTGATCCGTCTGTGAACCATGCATGTGTTTGTTGTGGTTCAGTTAAATCTTCATATGCTTTCCCCCACTTCACCGGGGACTCCTCTAGCATGGCAGCTTTGCTGGGAAAAGATGTTTCCTCAGCTACCTCTGCCACTTTCTCATGTAGAGTGGCGATCCCGCCTTCTCCCTTCTTGGCCCTTTCTGAAATGTACCATTTCCATTTAATGATACTTTGCTCCTGGGCATGCCCCACCCTATTGGTTTTAGGATTGGACAACACCCACTGCATTATGGGTATTGCTGGTCTCAGCAATACCTCATGTTCAATGGTTAATTGTTCGGTCTCTACCAGAGCCCAATAACAAGCTAACAATTGCTGTTCAAAAGGAGTGTATTTTTCTCCAGCATCTGGTAATTTTCTATTCCAAAATCCAAGAGGAACTCTTTTTCCCCCTTGTTTTTGCCAAAGTGACCAATTGGCATACATATGTTGAACTGACACATGCAGCTCCACGGGTCCTGACAACATTGGCCATAGATCCACGGCTTGTTGTATCGCTTCCTTGACCATCTCAAACGCATTTTGCTGTTCCTCTCCCCAGTGGAACTCATATTTTTTCCTCGTTACTTTGTACAAAGGAGCCAACATTTGTCCCAAATGAGGGATATGTTGTCTCCAAAAACCAAACAATCCAATATAAGACTGAGTCTCTTGTTTGGATTTAGGGACCGGGAAATTAATAATTTTCTGTCTGGCATTGGGCAAGATCTCTCTGTGCCCCTTGTTCCACTGAATCCCAAGAAATTTTACCACCTGAGACGGTCCTTGAACCTTGGCATCATTGATTTCCCATCCTTTACTTCTCATATGAGCAATCAGTTTTGTCAATTGATCTTTCACACTTTGCTCATCTTGTCCTTGTATCATTATATCATCGATATAATGTGAGATCTGCATTTCTGATGGTAGATCAAATCCATCCAAATGCTCTGCCACCGTCCGGTGACAGATTGTGGGGCTATGTAGCCATCCTTGGGGTAACCTGGTAAAGGTATATTGTCTTCCTAACCAAGTGAATGCAAATTGATCTTGAGCCTTCTCTTCTATAGGTATAGTAAAGAAAGCATTTGCCAAATCAATTACTGCATACCAAGTTCCGGAGTGAGTCTGAATATTTTCCACAATCGTTATTGTATCCGGAACTGCAGCTGTCAAGGGAGGAGTATTCTTGTTTAACTCCCTATAATCAACTGTCATGCGCCAGGAGCCATCACTCTTTTTAACTGGCCAGACAGGATTATTCCATGTGGTAGTAGTAGGGCGCATTACCCCAGTTTCTACCAATTCCTTAATGGTTTCTCCTATCTCTCTGTGACCTCCTGGTATTCGATATTGTTTCATAGCTACCATTTTTGTAGCTGGAGGCACATGTACAGGGGGCATTTTGACTTTGCCCACCACCACTGGTCGCATTTCCTTATGACAAGACTTAATCCCAAAGGAGAATTTTCCTTCTGTTAGATTAAGAGTCATCCCTTTTAGGACATCAATTCCCAAAATATATTCTGGTATAGGAACTACCAGCACCGTATACTTCTTGATAGGTAAATTACCTATCTTCAAAGCTACCTGTGTCTGAACCCCAGTGATCACTTGACCACCTAGTCCAGCAATTTTTACTCTAGGTCCTTTTATTTTTTCTGGGTTTCCATGAATTAAAGTAGCCTCCGCCCCCGTGTCAATCAAAGCTGGGACTCTTTGAACATTTCCCCCTTTCCAATGTATGCTAAGATTGACGTAGGGACGTTCGTCCCTTTTTATCATTAGGGGGGCTTGGCTGGCTACCTATAGTAAATCACTTCCTTCTGAACTTTCATTTACACAGACTTCAGTCTGTGCATTACCCCTTCCTTCCGTGACCTTTGTGGCCACGGCTGCAGCCAGTTCTTCCCATGGATAAACTGACTGAAAATCTTCCCAAGACACTTTCTTTGGGGTTTTTTCCCCTTTTCCCTCTGATTTCTTTACCTTGGGGGTTTTTGAACCCCCTTCCATATTTGTAGTGGTCACTTTCTTTGCAGATAGAACTTTCTGTTTGTACAACTTCCATAATTCTCCTGTCTCCTTTCCATCAATCCTTTCCTTATTGATCCCGGCTTTAAGCAAAGCCTGGAACATGTCTTTGCGAGACACCCGTGGGGCCTCCCCTACTGATTTCCCTTTCCAATCAGGATTGTTTGGCTTACTGTTACCAACATGGCCTCCAGGGGATGATTTATCCCACTGTCCCATATCCTGTAACTCCCTCATCCTCCCTAGAACTACACCGATTGATTCTCCAGTCAGTGCTACAGTTAAGGTTAAAATAACTGTTTTATATGCTGGAGGAGCATGTTTAACCAGCCTATTTCTTATGCTGGCTGTTAATGGGTACTGGAGATAATCATCATCCATTCCCAAAAGAGGAAGAGCATTTCTCATTGCCTCTTCCTTCAGCCTTTCCATACCATCTTTTAAGGTATACCAAGGTTTATCATTGATAGGAAAGTCTGCTTCTGATGGGTATTTGTCCAGAAAAGCATGGGCTAAGATCATGATTAAGTTTTGAGTACCATGCTCATTATGATCAACAAAATAATTTTTTATTGATCTCTGAATTACTGGGTCCCGAGACATGGTGACAAATTTTGCCACGTCTCCGGCGTCAAAGTGCACTCCACCTCCTCCGAGATCGTGCACCCTGACCAACCAGGGAATTTCTCCTTCTCCTGGTTTTTGTCTAAACTGTGTTAAAATGCTATCAACTTCTCCCTGAGAGTAATCTTCAATGGTTACTCGATTTTTTACATGAGGAATCGTTCTCTCATTTGTGATGGCATTACCATCTTCGTCATATTGCAGATTCCCCTGACCATCCCGGACATGTTCCCGGATGATCTCATTCTCTGTCCTCTCTAAGCGCCTCCTCACGGGATTAGCCTGAATCTTCCCTTTATGGTAATCCTCCTCATCAGATGATGAAGATGAATCCCACACATCCCCATCCCAAGTATCGGGATCCCAGTTTACAGAAGCTGAGGCGATACTTTTATGTACTTTGGTTTTATTTACTTTTCCTCTTCTTTTCTTGTACTTATTTTGAGCGATTTTTACGGCAGCTTTTTCTGCCACATTCTGATAATGTTCCAATTTATCCTTCAACAGTCTGGTATTACATTCCAGAACTGTTTTCTGGCCACCTAATTCTATCATCTTTTGTTCCATTTGGGAACATTTCTTTTGCATCTTTAGATTACGCTCATGCATCTCGCGATATGCACTTGCCAAAATCCAGATGCGCCGTCCTAAAGACACTACATCACCTGCTTTCACAGGGACACCACTGAGTACATTAACAACATCAGTAATCTCACTACCCTTGAGCTTATTCTGCCATTGTTCTGCCAATCCACAATTGACCAATTCATGTGCTATAAGATTGTAGGGAGCCTCAGTCCAGCCGGGGATCTCCACAACAACCTCCTTAACATTATCCTTACGTTTTCTGAACATTTTGACACTATGCAAAAAGATTGAAAAATATCTGGAAATTTGCCAAATATATGTTTTTAACTTCTAAATTACAAAAATTCGTTAATTACTTCTAATAGAAGTAATCCTGCCGACTACGCCAATTTATGTCTTGCTAAATTCTACTAAAAAGGGGGCTGAAAGCCCGTACTTACGAAGCGCTCACTGATATCCTAATCAGGCACGAATACTAATATTCTTTATAGCAAGATACTATTTATTTTAATAGCACATGAATATAATCAATGGTACATAGGCATTTAGAATCTTATAGTCATAGAAACTTATACAATAACAGAAATATGCATCAACATTACCGTTATGTTGTAGCAATCCTTTCACATCGGAGGGAACTCGAGTTAAGATAAGGAATCAACATGGCATGGCATCACAGGAACAGTGAGTACGTACACTTCAATGTCCTGGAAGGTATTTCCCTACCTTAAGCGAGTTCCGTGTATATTTTATAGGAAAATATTGTAGGTTGTGTCTAAATGGTCACCAGCATATGACAGCTGAGTCATGTTCATGTAACTTGACCACAAAATGTTGTAGGTAACGGCAGCTTCCTGCACATTTCCAGCACATCCTGTCAGTTGACAACTGGCTGACCACAGTTTGACCAGTGTTAGTGAAATATTGCAATGAGCCGTAAATTTCATCCTTAAAACTGTCTTTAAGCTAACCACAAGTTTCCTGTAAGTGGAACTGTAAATGTTACTTCCTTTATCTTCAACTGCTTCAAGACATATATTCCTTGGTCATCATTTTGGCCCTCCAAAGGACATCTTCTTTGATACTGAATTATTGATGGATCAAATAATATCTGGGATCACTCCTATCTTATGATTATGATTTGATTCCTATCTAATCACACATTCTTTCAGTCATATCACATTGGTATCACAGCGTGGAAAACTGGGAAGCAGACTTCCTCAGTCGCCAGGGTATGGACGCAGGGGAGTGGTCCCTTCACCCGGACGTGTTTCAGGAAATCTGTTGCCGCTGGGGGGTGCCGGACGTCGACTTAATGGCGTCTCGGCACAACAACAAGGTCCCGACTTTCATGGCGCGGTCTCGCGATCAAAGTGCTCTGGCGGTAGACGCCTTGGTGCAAGATTGGTCGCAGTTCCGGCTCCCTTATGTGTTTCCACCTCTGGCACTCCTGCCCAGAGTGCTACGCAAGATCAGATCCGATTGCAGCCGCGTCATACTCGTCGCTCCAGACTGGCCGAGGAGGTCGTGGTACCCGGATCTGTGGCATCTCACGGTCGGCCAACCGTGTGCACTACCAGACCGACCAGACTTACTGTCCCAAGGGCCGTTTTTCCATCGGAATTCTGCGGCCCTGAACCTGACTGTGTGGCCATTGAGTCCTGGATCCTAGCGTCTTCAGGATTATCCCAAGGGGTCGTTGCCACCATGAGACAGGCTAGGAAGCCCACGTCTGCTAAGATCTACCACAGAACGTGGAAGATATTCTTATCCTGGTGCTCTGCTCAGGGAATGTCTCCCTGGCCATTTGCATTGCCGACTTTTCTTTCTTTCCTGCAATCTGGGTTAGAAAAAGGTTTGTCGCTCGGCTCCCTTAAAGGGCAAGTCTCGGCGCTATCCGTCTTTTTTCAGAAGCGTCTAGCACGACTTTCTAAGGTGCGCACGTTCCTGCAGGGGGTTTGTCATATCGTACCCCCGTACAAGCGGCCGTTAGATCAATGGGATCTGAACAGGGTACTAGTTGCCCTCCAGAAGCCGCCTTTCGAGCCTCTGAGGGATGTTTCACTTTCTCGACTATCACAGAAAGTGGCTTTTCTGGTAGCGATCACATCTCTTCGGAGAGTGTCTGAGCTAGCAGCGCTGTCATCCAAGGCTCCTTTCCTGGTCTTCCACCAGGACAAGGTAGTGCTGCGCCCCATTCAGTTTCTCCCTAAGGTGGTATCCTCTTTTCATCTAAATCAGGATATCTCCTTGCCTTCCTTTTGTCCTCATGCAGTTCATCGGTATGAGAAGGATTTACATTTGTTAGATCTGGTGAGAGCACTCAGAATCTACATTTCCCGCACGGCGCCCCTGCGCTGTTCCGATGCACTCTTTGTCCTTGTCGCTGGTAAGCGCAAAGGGTCGCAGGCTTCCAAAGCCACCCTGGCTCGATGGATCAAAGAACCAATTCTTGAAGCCTACCGTTCTGCTGGGCTTCCGGTTCCTTCAGGGCTAAGGGCCCACTCAACCAGAGCCGTGGGTGCGTCCTGGGCATTACGACACCAGGCTACGGCTCAACAGGTGTGCCAGGCAGCTACCTGGTCGAGTCTGCACACTTTCACCAAACATTATCAGGTGCATACCTATGCTTCGGCGGACGCCAGCCTAGGTAGAAGAGTCCTGCAGGCGGCAGTTGCCTCCCCGTAGGGGAGGGCTGTCTTTGCAGCTCTAACATGAGGTATTTCTCTACCCACCCAGGGACAGCTTTTGGACGTCCCAATCGTCTGGGTCTCCCAATGGAGCACCGAAGAAGAAGGGAATTTTGTTACTTACCGTAAATTCCTTTTCTTCTAGCTCCTATTGGGAGACCCAGCACCCGCCCTGTTGTCCTTCGGGATTTTTGGTTGTTTTCGGGTACACATGTTGTTCATGTTCAATGGTTTTCAGTTCTCCGATGTTACTTCGGAGTGAATTTGTTTGAACCAGTTATTGGCTTTCCTCCTTCTTGCTTTAGCACTAAAACTGAGCAGCCAGTGATCCCACTGGGGGTGTATAGCCAGAAGGGGAGGGTCCTTACACTTTTAAGTGTAATGCTTTGTGTGGCCTCCGGAGGCAGTGCTATACACCCAATCGTCTGGGTCTCCCAATAGGAGCTAGAAGAAAAGGAATTTACGGTAAGTAACAAAATTCCCTTCTTCTCTACCCACCCAGGGACAGCTTTTGGACGTCCCAATCGTCTGGGTCTCCCAATGGAGCGCCGAAGAAGAAGGGAATTTTGTTACTTACCGTAAATTCCTTTTCTTCTAGCTCCTATTGGGAGACCCAGCACCCGCCCTGTTGTCCTTCGGGATTTTTGGTTGTTTTCGGGTACACATGTTGTTCATGTTCAATGGTTTTGAGTTCTCCGATGTTACTTCGGAGTGAATTTGTTTGAACCAGTTATTGGCTTTCCTCCTTCTTGCTTTAGCACTAAAACTGAGCTGCCAGTGATCCCACTGGGGGTGTATAGCCAGAAGGGGAGGGGCCTTACACTTTTAAGTGTAATGCTTTGTGTGGCCTCCGGAGGCAGTGCTATACACCCAATCGTCTGGGTCTCCCAATAGGAGCTAGAAGAAAAGGAATTTACGGTAAGTAACAAAATTCCCTTCTTTGTTACTTACCGTAAATTCTTTTTCTTATAGTTCCGTCATGGGAGACCCAGCACCCTCCCTATTGCCTGTTGGCAGGTTTCTTGTTCCGTGTGTCTTCACCGGCTGTTGTTGTTGCAGACAGAGGTTCCGGTTGTTCCGGGTTTTACTCTGTCTCTACTTGTGAGTGGATGTCCTCCTTCAGCTTTTGCACTAAACTGGCTAGGACTGGCTAGCAGGGGGTGTATATGCTAAGAGGGAGGAGCTACACGTTTGAGTGTAGTACTTTGTGTGTCCTCCGGAGGCAGAAGCTATACACCCATGGTTTGGGTCTCCCATGACGGAACTATAAGAAAAAGAATTTACGGTAAGTAACAAAATTCTCTTTTTCTGTCTCAAGATAGCTGATTGATAGCATAATGAGCTAAATTGACCCACATCTAAGCACAAACCTTCCTATATAAGTAAACCTTGCTAAGGGGAAGCATTTATCATTATTATTATAAGACAATGTACACTCTGCCTTGCATCCACATAAAGTGACAGATTAAAGCTAATCTACCTGTGTAACAAAGCTTATAGTTCTCAAGACCTCATCATACAAAATGAGGCCATTGCAAAAGTACCTAGAAGCAACTCTGCTAATAGATAAGCTGGGCTACACAGGCAGACTGGGAGGCAGAACAAGATGGTGAAGAGAAGCTGGAGTTGGCTGGGGGAGGGGCCGTATGAGGGCGGGAAACAGGGCATCCACCGCCCACACTGTGATGCCTGGAGGCTGAGCGGTGGGCGGAGTCGGGGGCGGAACGGCCGGCAAGCCAATACCGTTGCAGCGGGGGGCGTGGCTGGGACGCAGGGAGACTAGGCCGAGACCGGGGCTTAAATTTTCAGCCGCCCGAGGGGGAGAAGGTAGGGGAGAGACTGTCCTACCTGACATCTGCGGTGCCGCTCCAGGGATGGTCCGGTGTGCAGGCAGTGGGCTCTGCACTTGCCTGTGTGCAGCGCACACCTGAAGGTAAGGCTGTGGGCTTCAGGGACGCGGGGAGAGGCGTCTAGAGAGGCAGAGAGGTGGACGCCTGATGGAGGGAAGAAGCTCTTCTGCGACTGTAGGCAGCGATGTGGGCCCCATCCGAAAAGGTGAAAACGCTGCGGGGGTCCAACCTCTTTAGCTTGTCCCTGTGCGCCCTTTGGAGTAATACCGCACGGTGGATCAGGGGTGCCCATGTAGGATCTGCCCCACATGCACTCCCGGGAGTGGTACCACGGGAATGGACGGGGGAGAGGGCCCGACACCTCAAACCTCTGCGACCCTGGGGAGTAGTACCCACAGGGCTGGAGGGAATGAGGGTGAACATAGGCGACACCTGCAGAAACAGAGAAAAAGGAGAATGAGAGCGATGAGCGTCGCCGAAAAAAATGACAAATACGCAAGAAAAATGTAGCTGAGGGGGGCCGAGATGGCCCACATCAGCCTCCTACGACACTAAGCAAAAACTGATTTGAGTCCGCCTCCGGCTCAGGGTGTATACTGCTAGGGAGGAGCTAACTTTTTTTGTCTACTTAGTGTCAGCCTCCTAGTGACAGCAGCAGCATAACCCACGGTCCTGTGTCCCCCAATGAAACGAAAGAGAAAAGATTCTTCCCTCTTACTTGTTGATAATAATTGTACCCGTGGAGTACCCTTTTCTGTCTGGTACCCCATTTTTATATTATAGTCCAGAAAATCAATTGCCTCCCGATCTGCCTTATAGGTTAGTTTGATGTTATATGGGTTATTGTTCAACCAAGTCATGAAGCTCTGCAGTTCAGGACCGGTACTTCTCAAGATAATAAAGATGTCATCTATCTTACCACCTAGATGTAAAATTAATAGATTAGGGATAAGCCAAATGGACGACAATGTTTTAATTTTGTTACATACATTTTTCCTTCCTGAGTCCTCTGATACCATACCAAAAAAATATTCAATGCACATGGTTCAAAAGATAGATTTTCAGCTTAGTTTCTCCTTGATGAAAAATGAACCTTGAAATGGTAGCCTCATTTTAACCAAAACCTGGTATTAATAATTGGACAAATTGAAGGACATGGCATTTGATTTACGAGTAATGCAACAACCTTTTCCCAGTTGATCAGTTTTAGACATCCTTAAAATTATCATTAGTGATGACTAGATATGGGCGAATGCTAAAATATTCGGGTTCGGATTGTTCAAATCCAATCATTTCTACATTTGTGTATTCATACCGAATAACAAACCCAACCCAGTAGTGGTCACTCAGTTCAATGAGGTCACTTGAGGTCAGGTTACCTGCGATCATAGGTGGATGACAATGGGCACCTCCAGCTGTGACCGCAAATAACCTACGTTACGTCACCACACATCGCTGCGACTCATTCTCTGCCTTAAGATCACAGCGGGTGGTCATATTCTATGCGCTGTCACTTCAGATGTAGCAGAGCTGGAATCGTTATGGGACCTCGTGTGGATTACATCAGACCTGGGTGTTTTTGGGGTTAATAAAGGAGTGAAAGAGGGTGTTGTTTTTATCTTATTTTGTGTTTGTGTTTATTTCTTTTCACTTACAGATTAGTAATGGGGGTAGGGTTTTCATAGACCCTGCCATTGCTAATCTAGGGCTTAGTGGCAGATGTGAGCTGTTATTAACCCCTTATTAGCCTGATTGCCACCGCACCAGGGGAATCGGGAAGAATCGGGTAAAGTGCCAGGATTGTCACATCTAATGGATGTGACAATCCTGAGTGGCTGTGGGCTGTTATTGTTATAACGCGCATGCTTTATTCTTATTTTCTTTATTTCTTCATCGTTCCTTATGGGAGACCCAGACCATGGGTGTATAGCTTCTGCCTCCGGAGGACACACAAAGTACTACACTAAAAAGTGTAGCTCCTCCCTCCGAGCATATACACCCCCTGGATGACAGAATCCAACCAGTTCAATGCTTTGTGTTCAGGAGGTCACACACACATGCATCCTCTTTTGATTTTTAATTAAAGAATTGGAAGAAAAGCGGGTCCATCCTGGACTCCCGGCATGTCCCTTCTCACCCCTTTGTGTCGGCGGTGCTGTTAAGGTTGATCTCAAGGCGGGAGCCTTCCATGCCGCGCTCCTTCACCATCCCCTTTGGCTCTGGCTTGAAGTGGGAGCCTTCACGGTTCTCACTGCTCTGCAGGAGACCGGTCTCCATCCGCAGCCCTTTCAGGCCCCTGCTGGACGGAGCGCTCATCCCTCAGGGACATGGCCCTGCGTCTCAAAAAGCTAAGTATATGAGACGTTATTCAGGGGTCCCTTGTGTGGGGAGAGTGTGTTATTTGAGCATGGCGGCACCAGGGGTTCCTTTGCTGTGATTTCCGGCCGGTTCTCTGGTTTTTTCCTGAGAACCGCGCCGAGGGTGCCTGCTCGTCGGCCGCATGGATAAATTTAGGCCCTGGCTTCGGCCGCGGCCTACTTTCGTTTCTCTTCCCCTGCATGTCAGTCATGCAGGGGGACAGTGCGGCGCCGCCCACCGGCCGTTCAGCAGAGGGGAGGACACTCCTCTCTGGGGAGATGTTTCCCTCCCCTGTATTTCTCCTTAGCCCTCCGGTTCCCGCTCTTGGATTAACCCCCGCCCCCCCTCCTCACTCCAGCGCCATTTTCTCAGCGTTTTCACACTGATCGGCGCTGGCTGCTGCAGCTCTGCAAGCTGTCTGGGGGTCCAAGCTGGGAATCCGGAGGGCACACAAAAACGGCCTGGTAAGCCACAACCTCTGGTTGTGGACTTTTATACACTCTCTGGGGGTCTTTCTGAAGGAGTGAATTCTTTACTACAGAGCCTCCACCTCAGCAGCATGTCTGTCACTAGGAGCAAGGCTGCAAAGCTTTACTCTATATGCACTGCATGTAAGCTCATACTGCCCGAACCGAGCACATATCCACACTGTGATGCCTGCTCTACCGTGGTGGTGCCTCAGCCTGGAGTCTCCCCAGTGGTCCCTTCGGCTGCTCCAGCCCCGGTGGCTGAACCCCCGGCTTGGGTAGCATCGTTTTCTAAAGCTATCTCCCAGTCCTTTGCCGACTCCATGGGACAGCTGTCACGGACTCTGCTAACCATGCATCAGCCCCCTTCTCAGGGTGCCTCTGCTGCTCCGACTCGCTCTGCAGAGCTCACAGAGTATGTTTCATCTGATCCCAGACCCCGTCCTCCTAAACGGAGACGCAGGGACTCTTCTCCTTCCTCGTCCCACGGCTCTGATTCACGTGCTGAATCGCAAGGCGAGGAGGATGCCTTTACTGTGGGCTCAGACGCTACGTCTATGTACCCCATTGATCTATCTGAAAGTGATGCGGATGTTAGTGACTTGATTGCGTCCATTAACTCCGTACTGGACCTTAATCCACCAGTGTCAGACGAACAAGCTTCTTTGGTAGAAAAACACCAGTTTACCTCACCTAAGAGAGCAAGGAGTACGTTTTTTAACCACTCCAGTTTTCAGGCCACTGTGACCAAACCCAGGGCCTGCCCTGACAAACGCTTTCCTAAGCGTACCTCTGATGACCGTTTTCCTTTTCCACCTGAGGTGGTCAAGGAGTGGGCTCAGTCACCAAAGGTAGATCCTCCGGTGTCTAGAATCTCAGCCCAGACAGTTGTGTCTGTGGCGGATGGCACCTCTCTTAAGGACTCCACTGACCGCCAGGTTAACCTTCTGGCCAAATCTGTATATGAAGCGGCAGGGGCCTCTTTCTCCCCGTCCTTTGCAGCAGTGTGGGCTCTTCAGGCCATCTCTGCTTCTCTGGCGGAGATGCACTCCCTCACTAGGGACTCTATGCCCGAAATGGTTGCCTTAACTTCCCAAGCTTCGGCTTTTTCATCCTATGCTATGTCTGCCATTTTGGAGGCGTCTCACCGCACAGCGGTAGCCTCCGCTAATTCCCTCGCGATCCGCAGGATCTTGTGGCTTCGTGAGTGGAAAGCAGACGCTGCTTCCAAGAAGTTTCTAGCTGGGCTCCCTTTTTCTGGGACCCGGCTGTTCGGTGAACAACTGGATGAAATCATTAAGAAAGCTACTGGCGGGAAGAGTACTTCCTTGCCACAAACTAAAACCAGGAAACCTGTCCAGGGCAGGAACCAGTCGAGATTTCGGTCCTTTTGTTCCTCTAACTGGTCCTCCTCTAAGCCCTCAGCCTCGTCCACTAACTCAGCTAAGGATTGAAAACCCAACTGGCGCACGAAGCCTCGTCCTCCGAAGAACGGAGGAGCCGCTGCCACCAAGGCAGCCTCCTCTTGACTATCGGGCCGCGCCAGCAACGTCCTTAGTCGGTGGCAGGCTCTCCCACTTTGGCGACGTGTGGTTTCAACACGTCTCCGACCAGTGGGTGCGGGATATCATCTCGCACGGCTACAGGATAGAATTTTCTTCCAGCCCGCCAAACAGATTTTTTCTGTCCACTCCCCCCTGCTCCAAGGCCGCCGCCTTCTCACAGGCCGTGGCATCCTTGCAGGCCAACAGAGTGATTGTACCGGTTCCCGCTCGGGAACGGTTCAGAGGTTTCTACTCAAACCTCTTCCTAGTCCCCAAAAAGAACGGTTCCTTCCGGCCCATCCTGGATCTCAAGCTTCTCAACAAGCATGTTCAGGTGCGGCACTTTCGCATGGAATCTCTGCGATCAGTCATTGCCTCAATGACCCAGGGAGATTTTCTTGCATCCATCGACATCAAAGATGCCTATTTGCATGTGCCAATTGCAGTTTCACACCAGCGTTGGCTCCGTTTTGTAATCGGGGAGGAACACTTCCAATTCGTGGCTCTCCCCTTCGGGCTAGCCACGGCACCTCGAGTATTCACCAAGGTCATGGCAGCAGTGGTTGCGGTTCTGCACCTCCAGGGGTTGGCAGTGATTCCTTACCTGGACGACCTTCTAGTCAAGGCTTCATCCAGTGCAGACTGTCAGCGGAGTGTCTCGCTCACTCTTGCCACGCTTGTCCAATTCGGGCGGCTTGTCAATCTGCCAAAGTCCACTCTGACCCCGACCCAGAAACTCACGTACCTAGGGATGCAATTCGAGACTCTGCCGGCACTTGTCAAGCTGCCCTTAGTCAAACAGCAGTCCCTTCATTGGGCGGTGCGCTCTCTGTTGCGGGCCCACCGTCATTCCATCAGGCACCTCATGCAGGTACTGGGTCAGATGGTGGCGTCAATGGAAGCGGTTCCCTTTGCCCAGTTACATCTGCGTCCTCTGCAGCTGGACATTCTCCGCTGTTGGGACAAGCGGACCTCTTCCTTGCACAGGCTAGTGACTCTGTCGCCACAGACCAAGAGCTCTCTTCAGTGGTGGCTTCGGCCCCTCTCTCTATCCCAGGAACGCTCTTTTCTGATCCCGTCTTGGGTAATTCTCACCACGGACGCCAGTCTGTCCGGCTGGGGAGCAGTGTTTCTCCACCACCGAGCACAGGGCACTTGGACTCCGTCCGAATCAGCCCTCTCGATCAATGTTCTGGAAATCAGAGCTGTGCTCCTAGCTCTCGAAGCCTTTCACCACCTGTTGGCGGGCAAGAACATTCGAGTCCAGTCAGACAACGCGACAGCGGTTGCCTACATCAATCACCAGGGCGGGACTCGCAGCCGCCTGGCAATGTTGGAGGTACAACGCATCCTTCAGTCGACGGAGGACTCCAAGTCCACCATATCCGCAGTCCACATCCCAGGCGTAGAAAACTGGGAGGCAGATTATCTCAGCCGTCAAACCGTGGACAGCGGTGAGTGTGCCCTGCATCCGGCGGTGTTTCGGTCAATCTGCCGCAAGTGGGGCACTCCGGAAGTGGATCTCATGGCATCCCGGCACAACAACAAGGTCCCGGTTTACGTGGCTCGCTCCCACAATCCTCAGGCCTTGGCAGCGGACGCGCTGGTTCAGGATTGGTCCCAGTTCCGTCTAGCCTATGTGTTTCCTCCCCTAGCTCTCTTGCCCAGAGTCCTGCGCAAGATCAGAATCAGGGCCGTCGGGTCATAATCATTGCTCCAGACTGGCCCAGACGAGCTTGGTACCCAGACCTGTTCCGTCTGTCCGTGGAAGTGCCGTGGCATCTCCCGGACCGCCCAGACCATCTCTCACAAGGTCCGTTTTTCCGCCAGAATTCTGCGGCCCTCAGGTTGACGGCGTGGCTCTTGAGTCCTGGATCCTGACTGCTTCAGGCATTCCTTCCGAGGTCATCTCCACTATGACTCAGGCTCGGAAGTCTTCCTCGGCCAGGATTTACCACAGGACTTGGAGAATTTTCCTGTCCTGGTGTCGTTCGTCCGGCCATGCTCCTTGGCCTTTTTCCTTGCCGACCATCCTGTCTTTTCTACAGTCCGGTCTGCAGCTAGGACTATCCCTCAATTCCCTCAAGGGACAGGTCTCGGCTCTTTCAGTGTTGTTCCAGCGGCGTATCGCGGCTGGCTCAGGTGCGCACCTTCATGCAGGGCGCATCTCACATCATTCCTCCTTATCGGAGGCCCTTGGATCCCTGGGACCTTAATCTGGTCCTCACGGCCTTACAGAAACCCCCCTTTGAGCCTCTTAGGGAGGTTCCCTTGTTTCGACTTTCCCAGAAAGTGGTTTTTCTGGTGGCCATAACTTCTCTCAGGAGAGTCTCTGATTTGGCTGCGCTCTCTTCGGAGTCACCCTTTTTGGTTTTTCACCAAGACAAGGTGGTTCTCCGTCCGACGCAGGATTTTCTCCCTAAGGTGGTATCTCCTTTCCACCTTAACCAGGACATTTCATTGCCTTCCCTTTGTCCGGCCCCTGTGCATCGCTTTGAGAAAGCATTGCATACTTTAGATTTGGTGCGGGCGCTCCGGATCTATGTGTCACGCACCGCTGCTCTTAGGCGGTGCACCTCTTTTTGTGCTGACCGCAGGTCAGCGCAAGGGTCTCTCGGCTTCCAAACCGACCCTAGCTCGTTGGATTAGGTCGGCCATATCCGATGCCTACCAATGTGCTCAGGTGCCTCCCCCGCCGGGGATTAAAGCGCACTCGACCAGAGCTGTCGGTGCCTCTCTGGCTTTTAGGCACCAGGCTACGGTTCAGCAGGTCTGTCAGGCTGCCACTTGGTCCAGTCTGCATACCTTTTCGAAGCACTACCAAGTGCATGCTCATGCTTCGGCAGATGCGAGCTTGGGCAGACACATCCTTCAGGCGGCTGTCGCCCATTTGTGAAGTTAGGTTTTGTCTACTTCTCAGCTTTCTGTTTATTCCCACCCATGGACTGCTTTGAGACGTCCCATGGTCTGGGTCTCCCATAAGGAACGATGAAGAAAAAGAGAATTTTGTTTACTTACCGTAAATTCTTTTTCTTATAGTTCCGACATGGGAGACCCAGCACCCTCCCTGTTGCCTGTTGGCAGTTCTTGTTCCGTGTGTTTTCACCAGCTGTTGTTGTAGACAGAGGTTCCGGTTATTCCGGGTTTTACTCTATATCTACTTATGGGTGGATGTCCTCCTTCAGCTTTTGCACTAAACTGGTTGGATTCTGTCATCCAGGGGGTGTATATGCTCGGAGGGAGGAGCTACACTTTTTAGTGTAGTACTTTGTGTGTCCTCCGGAGGCAGAAGCTATACACCCATGGTCTGGGTCTCCCATGTCGGAACTATAAGAAAAAGAATTTACTGAAAGTAAACAAAATTCTCTTTTTTTCCTTTTTTTATTTTTTATTTCCAAAGGTTCCGGAACATTATCCGGAGTTCCCTGAGAACTCCAGGCCCAGGTCCGGTACTAGGGTATTTTTAAAACCTCTCGGATTCTAAATTTTAGAGTCCGGGTCTGTCCATCACTAATCAATAGACAAACAAAAAAAGTGCATAGTGTTCATGTTGTTGTGTAAACAGAAATATTATATGCAAAATTAAAAATGACATGCCATACGGCAAGCAAAATCAAGAAATGCAAAAAACTAAATTATTGAGTAAATGTATTAAATAATAGTTGTATCCTAACTATAATTAAATTGTTGTACAATGTTTTTCTCCACTTTTCTTAGATAATAATCTTTTTTCTTATTTTCTCATAGGCACTTCATTCAGGGAAAAAACCCAATCAAAGTCAACATCTAAGTCACTGAGCGGGTCGAGTGAAGTACCTCAAAATTTGCAGACCACCACGGGTATGGTTTTAGCATATACAGATCTCTAAATTATGGATAAATAGAAAAAGAAACAATTAAAAATAATTTAACACAAACAGTCCCATTCTCACACCACATAAAAATACCCAATTAAAGAAAGCTGTCAAAGCTCTCATTGAGCCCAATAGGAGTCCTTGTGTCCAATCTATAAATCCAATGACTCAAGTTGTGCAAGGGCCTTAAATAGGTTACCACCTCTAACCTCTGATCTATGGCCTTTATAATTAAAGGGGTTATCCGGCTTATTTTGACTTTTCTTCATTATTACCCTATTGGGCTACATTGGGGCAGGTAAGTAGCTAGTGACCACTTACCTGCCCTGCTGTCAGCCTTTCTCCCCCGGCTCAGAGCGGTCATGTGACCGCTCCTGCCACGATTTTGCTGCTTCGGTCATTTCATGTCAACATGGGCAGGACCATGTTGACATGCAAATTTGGAACAGCATGTTGCCGCCCTGCTGGGCGGGTACAGTGTGTGGAGTCCCCGCCCCTCTTCCCTGCACCCTCCTACACATTCCTCCGCACCCCGTACTCTCCCCGCCCACGGTGTTACCGCCAGCACCAGGCCCCCTGCTCAGGATAGCAGGAGTGCCCGTGCAGTCTGTGTCCCGCTCCAGCCCCGCGGCTGCCTTCATTGCAGGCTCAGCAGCCTCTCACATTGCAGCGCAGGCAGGGATGTTAGATGACATCATTGCCTGCTGTGACGATCTTCGCTTCACTCCTGTCAGCGCTGTCAGTGCCTTCTATGCCGCTGCGTTCTCACGTCACTAGCGGTGACGTCTCGGGCGATACTGCTGAGAACGCGGCGGGCATAGAAGTCAGGGACAGATCTGACAGGAGTGAAGCGAAGATCGTCACCGCAGGTAATGATTTCATCTAACCTCCTGATAGCAGCGCTCGGCATCCCCTGCAGTGACCTGGGCTATTGATGTTAGCTCAGGTCACTGCATTACTCTCCCAGCCGACTGGTACATTGACTATGGTATGGATCGTCATGGGACCCCCTTATTGGATTATGCCGGACCTGGATTTGTTTTTCTTTTGAATAAATTGGTGAATGAGGGAATGTTTTGAGTAGTGTTTTTTCAAATAAAACTATTTTTTTTGTTGTCTATTTTTTTCTATTACTGACTGGGTTTGTGATGTCGGATATCTGATAGACGCGTGACATCACTAACCCCAGGGCTTGATGCCAGGTGACATTACACATTTGGCATCAACCCCATATATTATCCCGTTTGCCACCGCACCAGGGCACGGGATGAGTTGGGGCGAAGCACCAGGATTGGCACATCTAATGGATGTACCACTTCTGGGGCGGCTGTGGCCTGCTATTTTTAGGCTGGGGAGTGTCCAATAACAGTAGGCCTCCCTAGTCTGAGAATACCAGACCACAGCTGTCTGCTTTACCTTGGCTGGTGATCCAATTTGGGGGGACCCCATGTTTTTTGTTTTAAACTATTTATTTAATTTAAAATAACAGCGTGGGGTGCCCTCTGTTTTGGATTACCAGCCAAGGTGAAGCTGCCAGCTGTGGTTTGCAGGCTGCAACCATCTGCTTTACCCTAGCTGGCTACAAAAGTATGTTTTTTTTTTAATTATTTTTTATTTATTTTTTGGATAAATACAAGGCTAAGCACACTTTAGTGCCACATGAAAGTCACTAAAGGGTGCCAGCTTAGAATATGCAGGGGGGTAGGACATTATATGTCTTTCTCATCTATCTATCTATCTATCTATCTATCTATCTATCTATCTATCTATCTATCTATCTATCTGTCTAACCCTCTGTTCATTCATTCATCCCTCTATTTCTCTGTCTCTATATCTATCTATTCATCTCTATATCTACTCATCTATTTATCTTTCTTGCTGCTTCCAATTTTTGCAGTCCGCAAAAAAACGGAAGACACGGATGTATCCGTGAAAAAATTGGCCATTTTTTGCGGACCGCAAAAACGGAACGGTCATGTGAATGTAGCCTACATGTGTTCCCTATGGGGGTAGGGGTCGGTACAGAACGATGGTGAGGGGGAGGTCGCTACAGAGCGCCGTGTGTGTGTGTGTGTGTGGGGGGGAGGGTTGCAGAGCCTGATGTGTGTGGCGCAGAGCCCGATGTGTGTGTGTGTGTTTGTGTGTGTGTGTGTATGTGTGTGGCGCAGAGCCCTATGTGTGTGTGTGTGTGTGTGTGGCGCAGAGCCCGATGTGTGCGTGCGTGCGTTGTGTGTGTGTGTGTGTGTGTGTGTGTGGCGCAGAGCCCGATGTGGGGCTGTTATTTTCATTGCTAGAGTGATAACAGATCAGGTGCTGGGGTAGAATACTGACAGGGAATGTGTGTGCAGGGGGCGGGCAGGGGACGGGGCTGGACACTGAGGCCGGGCAGTGCCAGCTCTAACTGAGGTTTTGCACAGGAAGTGGTCAGTTTGCTAGAGCAAAATGTAAACAAAGAACTGCAGAGAATAAAGGGATAATTCAATAGGAACAAAAGTTAGAAAACAAAAATAACAATGTAGGGGTGTTTTATATGACAATACAGCACAGATAAACTCAACATTTTTTGGTAAGCTAATGTCGGACAACTCCTTTAATTTGCTTCAGTCAGATTTATGGTACAATTGGAAATGTTTTGGTAGGGTTTTTAGGTCTTCCGCCTCATGCAGAGTCTTTGTTTTCTCAATGTCCCTGATGGGCTCACGGAATCCCACCTTTAACCCCCTAACCCCTGGACGATTTTTCCGTTTTTGTTTTTTGCTCCCCTTTTTCCAAGAGTCGTAACTTTTTTATTTTTCCCGTCAATCTTGCCATAAGATGGCTTGTTTTTTGCGGGACGTATTGGTCTTTTAAGTGAAACCATGAGTTTTACCATATATGGTACTGGAAAACAGCACAAAATTTCCATGTGCGGAAAAATTACAAAAAAGTGTGATTGGACAATGGTTTATGGGGTACTTTATTCACCGTGTTCACTGTATGGTAAAACTGATGGGTGGGTGTGATACTTCAGGTTGGTATGAGTTCGTTGATACCAAACATGTTTAGGTTTACTTTTATATAAGGGGTTAAAAAAAGGTTGTCCAAAAAATTGGAGCACTTTCTGCGGCATTTTCTGCAACTTGTAGTGTTCTCATTTTCTTTGTCGCTCCATTGGGAGACCCAGACAATTGGGTGTATAGCTACTGCCTCCGGAGGCCACACAAAGTATTACACTTAAAAGTGTAAATCCCCTCCCCTTCTGCCTATACACCCCCCGTGGGATCACGGGCTCCTCAGTTTTCATGCTTTGTGCGAAGGAGGTCAGACATCCACGCATAGCTCCACTGTTTAGTCAGCAGCAGCTGCTGACTATGTCGGATGGAAGAAAAGAGGGCCCATACTAGGGCCCCCAGCATGCTCCCTTCTCACCCCACTTTTGTCGGCGGTGTTTGTTAAGGTTGAGGTACCCATTGCGGGTACGGAGGCTGGAGCCCACATGCTGCTTTCCTTCCCCATCCCCCTTAGGGCTCTGGGTGAAGTGGGATCTTACCGGTCTCCAGGCACTGAGGCCGTGCTCCATCCACAGCCCCTGGGAATCTGCTGGACATGGAGCTGAGTATCTTCAGGGACATGGCCCTGCTACTTCAAGGTACTCTGTGTCCCCGTACAGACCGCGCACAGTCACACTACAGCATTGCTGGGTGTGTTAGTGCGCCGGGGACAACAGCGCTGTGCGCTTGTGCCATGACTAACTACAGCTTGCTGAGTGTGTCAATGTATTGGGAACTGCCGCGCCGGCCGCTGCTGTCAGTTTTACACTGCGGCGCGGCTGGGACTTGTGGTGCGCCGGGGACTTACGCGCTGGCCGTGCATATATGACGGCCGCGCTTACTACTCGAGTCCCCGGCTTTTGCGGCCTAGTTTCGTTTCGTTCCCGCCCCCAGGCCTGCCAGTCAGGGGAAGGGCGGGACGCTGTACAGAACGTCAGCGCCGAGGGCTGGAGTCTACTTTACATACTCCAGCCCTCACACTGGGCACAGTGGGACGCCACTTTCCCGCACTTTGTCTGAGGCACGCCCACGGCCTGCCCCTCTCCACAGGACGCCGGCAGCCATTCCTGTGTGCAGTCTGAGCTGGAGAAGGGAGACAAGTTCTGGGAGACCCAGACACGGGATTCTGGCGACCACACACCCGCTTTTGAGCGGGCGGTAAGCAGCACCTGTGGTGCTGACCCCAATAGTGCCGGAGTGTACATTTGTATTTTTATGCTTGCATGCTATACATTGCACTGTACGGTCGTTATTGATTCTTGGCTATATACCCTCCTAGATTGCTCAGAGGAGACAACAGCATGTCGTCCGCAAAAAGCAAGGGTGCCAAGGCACAGGCTTTCTATGCTGCTTGTACCGCATGTGAGGCTATTCTACCGGCAGGTTCCACTGACCCCCATTGTGTGCAGTGCTCGGCTCCTGTGGCACTTGCTCGGCCGGGGCCTCTGCTAGAGGTGACCCAGGGAGAACCACCTGTGAATACTGTCCAGGTGACGGGGACGGAGTTTGCAGTTTTTGCTGATAGATTGTCTGTGACTATGACTAAAATTCTAGAAACTTTGCAGTCTAGACCGGTAACTCAGACCATGGGCACTGTTGAATCATTGCTCCCTGGTCCCCCTCAGTTGGAACAACTCCGGGCTCCGGGGGTGTCCCATGCATCCCAGGGTGAAGGCTCTGACACGGACGACAGTCCCAGACAGCCTAAGCGAGCTCGCTGGGAGCGGCCCTCGACTTCATCACACTGGTCAGGGTCCCAGCAGGAGGACTCTCTGTATGATGAGGCGGAGGTAGCTGATCAGGATTCTGATCCTGAGACCGCTCTCAATCTGGATACACCTGATGGTGACGCCATAGTGAATGATCTTATAGCGTCCATCAATAGAATGTTGGATATTTCTCCCCCAGCTCCTCCAGTGGAGGAGTCAGCTTCACAGCAGGAGAAATTCCATTTCAGGTATCCCAAGCGTAAATTGAGTACTTTTCTGGACCACTCTGACTTTAGAGAGGCAGTCCAGAAACACCACGCTTATCCAGATAAGCGTTTCTCCAAACGACTTAAGGATACACGTTATCCCTTTCCCCCTGACGTGGTCAAGGGCTGGACCCAGTGTCCCAAGGTGGATCCTCCAATCTCCAGGCTTGCGGCTAGATCCATAGTTGCAGTGGAGGATGGGGCTGCACTTAAAGATGCCACTGACAGACAGATGGAGCTCTGGTTGAAATCCATCTATGAAGCTATCGGCGTGTCGTTTGCTCCAGCATTCGCAGCCGTATGGGCACTCCAAGCTATTTCAGCTGGTCTTACACAGATTGACACGGTCACACGTACATCTGTTCCGCAGGTGGCGTCCTTAACCTCTCAAATGTCTGCATTTGCGTCTTACGCGATTAATGCTGTCCTGGACTCTACGAGCCGTACGGCAGTGGCGTCCGCCAACTCCGTGGTTTTACGCAGAGCCTTGTGGTTAAGGGAATGGAAGGCAGATTCTGCTTCCAAAAAGTGCTTAACCAGTTTGCCATTTTCTGGTGACCGACTGTTTGGTGAGCGATTGGATGAAATCATTAAACAGTCCAAGGGTAAGGATTCATCCTTACCCCAGCACAATTCAAACAAACCTCAACAGAGGAGGGGACAGTCGGGGTTTCGGTCCTTTCGAGGCTCGGGCAGGTCCCAATTCTCCTCGTCCAAAAGGACTCAAAAGGATCAGAGGCGCTCAGATTCTTGGCGGGCTCAGTCACGCCCAAAAAAGACAGCCGGAAGAACCGCTCCCAAGGCGGCTTCCTCATAACTTTCGGCCTCCTCTCTCCGCATCCTCGGTCGGTGGCAGGCTCTCCCGCTTTGGCGACATTTGGCTGCCACAGGTCAAAGACCGTTGGGTGAGAGACATTCTGTCTCACGGGTACAGGATAGAGTTCAGTTCTCGTCCTCCAACTCGATTCTTCAGAACTTCTCCACCTCCCGACCGAGCCGATGCTCTTCTGCAAGCGGTGTGCACTCTAAAGGCAGAAGGAGTGGTGATCCCTGTTCCTCTTCAGGAGCAAGGTCACGGTTTTTACTCCAATTTGTTTGTGGTGCCAAAGAAGGACGGGTCTTTCCGTCCCGTTCTGGACCTAAAACTGCTCAACAAGCACGTGAAAACCAGGCGGTTCCGGATGGAATCCCTCCGCTCCGTCATCGCCTCAATGTCTCAAGGAGATTTCCTAGCATCAATAGACATCAAGGATGCTTATCTCCACGTGCCGATTGCTCCAGAGCACCAGCGTTTTCTACGCTTCGTTATAGGAGACGAACACCTTCAGTTCGTAGCTCTGCCTTTCGGGCTGGCGACAGCCCCACGGGTCTTCACCAAGGTCATGGCAGCAGTAGTAGCAGTCCTGCACTCTCAGGGTCACTCTGTGATCCCTTACTTGGACGATCTACTTGTCAAGGCACCCTCTCAAGAGGCATGCCAACACAGCCTGACCGTTGCGCTGGAGACTCTCCAAAGTTTCGGGTGGATCATCAACTTTTCAAAGTCAAATCTGACCCCGACCCAATCGCTAACATATCTTGGCATGGAGTTTCATACTCTCTCAGCGATAGTGAAGCTTCCGCTGGACAAACAGCGTTCACTACAGACAGGGGTACAATCTCTCCTTCAAGGACAGTCGCATCCCCTGAGGCGCCTCATGCACTTCCTAGGGAAGATGGTAGCAGCAATGGAGGCAGTCCCTTTCGCGCAGTTTCATCTGCGTCCACTACAATGGGACATTCTCCGCCAATGGGACGGGAAGTCGACGTCCCTCGACAGGAACGTCTCCCTTTCTCAGGCGGCCAAGGAATCTCTTCGGTGGTGGCTTCTTCCCACCTCATTGTCAAAAGGAAAGTCCTTCCTACCCCCATCCTGGGCGGTGGTCACGACAGACGCGAGTCTATCAGGGTGGGGAGCAGTGTTTCTCCACCACAGGGCTCAAGGTACGTGGACTCAGCAAGAGTCCACCCTTCAGATCAATGTTCTGGAAATCAGAGCAGTGTATCTTGCCCTACAAGCCTTCCAGCAGTGGCTGGAAGGCAAGCAGATCCGAATTCAGTCGGACAACTCCACAGCGGTGGCATACATCAACCACCAAGGAGGAACACGCAGTCGGCAAGCCTTCCAGGAAGTCCGGCGGATTCTGAGGTGGGTGGAAGACACGGCATCCACCATATCCGCAGTTCACATCCCGGGCGTAGAAAACTGGGAAGCAGACTTCCTCAGTCGCCAGGGTATGGACGCAGGGGAATGGTCTCTTCACCCGGACGTGTTTCAGGAGATCTGTCGCCGCTGGGGGATGCCGGACGTCGACCTAATGGCGTCCCGGCACAACAACAAGGTCCCGGCTTTCATGGCACGGTCTCACGATCACAGAGCTCTGGCGGCGGACGCCTTAGTTCAAGATTGGTCGCAGTTCCGGCTGCCTTATGTGTTTCCACCTCTGGCACTGTTGCCCAGAGTGCTACGCAAGATCAGGTCCGACTGCCGCCGCGCCATCCTCGTCGCTCCAGACTGGCCGAGGAGGTCGTGGTACCCGGATCTGTGGCATCTCACGGTAGGCCAACCGTGGACACTACCAGACCGACCAGACTTGCTGTCTCAAGGGCCGTTTTTCCATCTGAATTCTGCGGCCCTGAACCTGACTGTGTGGCCATTGAGTCCTGGATCCTAGCGTCTTCAGGATTATCTCAAGGGGTCATTGCCACCATGAGACAGGCTAGGAAACCAACCTCCGCCAAGATCTACCACAGGACGTGGAAGATATTCTTATCTTGGTGCTCTGCTCAGGGAGTTTCTCCCTGGCCATTTGCATTGCCTACTTTTCTTTCCTTCCTGCAATCCGGTTTGGAAAAAGGTTTGTCGCTCGGCTCCCTTAAAGGACAAGTCTCAGCGCTATCTGTATTTTTTCAGAAGCGCATAGCACGACTTCCTCAGGTACGCACGTTCCTGCAAGGGGTTGGTCATATCGTCCCTCCTTACAAGCGGCCGTTAGAGCCCTGGGATCTGAACAGGGTTCTAATTGCTCTCCAGAAGCCGCCTTTTGAGCCTATGAGGGATGTTTCTCTTTCTCGCCTTTCACAGAAAGTGGCCTTTCTAATAGCGGTCACGTCTCTTCGGAGAGTGTCCGAGCTAGCAGCGCTGTCATGCAAATCTCCCTTCCTGGTGTTTCACCAGGACAAGGTGGTTCTGCGCCCGATTCCGGAGTTTCTCCCTAAGGTGGTATCCCCCTTTCATCTCAATCAGGATATCTCCTTACCTTCTTTGTGTCCTCATCCAGTTCATCAATGTGAAAAGGATTTGCATTTGTTGGATCTGGTGAGAGCGCTCAGAATCTACATTTCCCGCACGGCGCCCCTGCGCCGCTCGGATGCTCTCTTTGTCCTGGTCGCTGGTCAGCGTAAAGGGTCGCAAGCTTCCAAATCCACCCTGGCTCGGTGGATCAAGGAACCAATTCTTGAAGCCTACCGTTCTGCTGGGCTTCCGGTTCCCTCAGGGCTGAAGACCCATTCTACCAGAGCCGTGGGTGCGTCCTGGGCATTACGGCACCAGGCTACGGCTCAGCAGGTGTGCCAGGCGGCTACCTGGTCGAGTCTGCACACTTTTACCAAGCATTATCAGGTGCATACCTACGCTTCGGCGGACGCCAGCCTAGGTAGACGAGTCCTTCAGGCGGCGATTGCCCCCATGTAGGAAAGGGCCGTTTTACGGCCCTATCACGAGGTATTATTTTACCCACCCAGGGACTGCTTTTGGACGTCCCAATTGTTTGGGTCTCCCAATGGAGCGACAAAGAAGAAGGGAATTTTGTTTACTTACCGTAAATTCCTTTTCTTCTAGCTCCAATTGGGAGACCCAGCACCCGCCCTGTTTCCTTCGGGCTTTTTGTTTTTTCGGGTACACATGTTGTTCATGTTCAATGGTTTCAGTTCTCCGATATTCCTTCGGATTGAATTTGTTTTTAAACCAGTTATTGGCTTTCCTCCTTCTTGCTTTGACACTAAAACGGAGGAGCCCGTGATCCCACGGGGGGTGTATAGGCAGAAGGGGAGGGCCTTTACACTTTTAAGTGTAATACTTTGTGTGGCCTCCGGAGGCAGTAGCTATACACCCAATTGTCTGGGTCTCCCAATTGGAGCTAGAAGAAAAGGAATTTACGGTAAGTAAACAAAATTCCCTTCTTCTTTATCGTTCCTATGGGAGACCCAGACATTGGGTGTATAGCTTCTGCCTCCGGAGGACACACAAAGTACTACACTAAAAAGTGTAGCTCCTCCCTCTGAGCCTATACACCCCCTGGAGAGCCAGATCTAGCCAGTTCATTGCTTTGTGTTCAGGAGGCATACATCCACACATGCATTCTCATCTGATTTTTCATTTTTGGAAAGAGTTTGAAGAAAAGCGGGTCCAACTCTGGACCCCCGGCATGTCCCTTCTCACCCCACTGTGTCGGCGGTGCTGTTAAGGTTGATTCCACGGCTGGAGCCTTACATGCCGCGCTCCTTCACCATCCCTCGGGCTCTGGCTTGAAGTGGGAGCCAGCACGGTTCTCCATGCTTGGCAGGAGACCGGTCTCCATCCGCAGCCCTTCAGGATCCTGCTGGACGGAGCACTCATCCCCAGGGACCTGGAACCCTGCATCTCAGCAAGCTAAGTACCTGAGACGTTTACATTCGGGGTCCCTGTACTTTATTATGTTGGGAGAGTGTGCTGAGTGAGTTTTCTGACTTTTCCGGCCGGTTCTCTGGCTGTCGCCTGAGAACTGCGCCGATGGTGCCTGCGCGCCGGCCGCACTGCTCAAATTTAGGTCCCGGCTTCGCCGGAGGCCTACTTTCGGTTTCACTGCCCTCGCATGTCATTCATGCAGAGGGACAGTGCGGCTCCGCCCAGCGGCCGTTCTGCACAGGGGAGGGACACTCCTCACTGGGTTCATGTCTCCTCCCCTGTAAGTCTCTTTGGCCCTCCAGATCCCGCTCTCAGAGCAGGTCCCGCCCCCTCTCCTTGCTCCGGCGCCATTTTATCAGCGTTTTCTCTGCGATCAGCACTGGCTGCAGCATCCCTGCTGAGGTGCTTGGGGGTCCGGGCTTAGGGATCTGGAGGGCACACAACACCGCTCCAGCGGTCTGGTAAGCCACAACCTCTGGTTGTGGGCCTCTGTAATACTCTCTGGGGGTCACTCTGGCAAGAGCCCCCACTTCAGCAGCACGTCTCACACGAGGAGCAAGGCTCCAAGGCTATATTCAGCATGCACTGCATGTAAGCTCGTGCTGCATGAACCGAGCACATATCCACATTGTGATGCCTGCTCTAACCTGACAATGCCTCAGCCTGGAATCGCACCCACAGTGGTCTCTCCGGCTGCTCCGGCTCCTGTGTCTGAACCCCCGACTTGGGTAGAATCCTTATCTAGGTCTATCTCCCAGTCATTTGCCGACTCCATGGGACAGCTGTCCCGGACTTTGCTGAACATGCATCAGCCCCCTTCACAGGGCGCCTCTGCTGCTAGGGCTCTCTCAGCGGAGCTCACAGAGGATTCCTCATCTGGTCCCAGACCCCGTCCTCCTAAGAGGAGACGCAGGGCTACCTCCCCTTCCTCGTCCCGCGGCTCTGTTTCAGAAGCTGACTCGCAGGAAGAGGAGGATACTTTCACAGGGGGCTCGGAGGCTACCTCCATGTGCCCCATTGATCTGTCCGAAAGTGACTCAGATGTTAGTGATTTGATTGCGTCCATTAATTCTGTACTGGACCTCAATCCGCCAGTATCAGAGGAGCAACCCTCTCTGGCAGAAAAGCACCAGTTTACCTTGCCTAAGAGGACAAAGAGTGTGTTCTTTAACCACTCCAGTTTTCAGGCCGCTGTGACCAAGCCTAGGGCCTGTCCTGACAAACGCTTCCCAAAGCGTGGTTCTGATGACCGTTTTCCCTTTCCACCTGAGGTGGTCAAGGAATGGGCTCATTCACCAAAGGTAGACCCCCCGGTGTCTAGACTCTCAGCCTGGACCGTTGTATCAGTGGCTGATGGCACCTCTCTTAAGGATTCCACTGACCGCCAGGTTGACCTTCTGGCCAAATCTGTATATGAGGCGGCAGGGGCCTCGTTCTCCCCATCTTTTGCGGCAGTGTGGGCTCTCAAAGCCATCTCTGCTTCTCTAGAGGAGATGCATTCCCTCGCCAGGGAATCTATGCCCGAAATGGTTGCCTTAACTTGCCAAGCTTCCGCTTTTTCATCCTATGCCATGTCTGCCATGCTGGAGGCTTCTCACCGCACTGCGGTGGCTTCGGCTAATTCCCTCGCTATCCGCAGGATCTTGTGGCTTCGAGAGTGGAAGGCAGATGCTTCTTTAAAGAAGTACCTTGCTGGGCTCCCTTTTGCTGTGTCCAGGCTATTCGGTGAACAACTGGATGAAATTATTCAGGAAGCTACTGGCGGGAAGAGTACTTCCATGCCACAAACCAAAACCAGGAAACCTGTCCAGGGTAGGAACCAGTCGAGGTTTCGTTCCTTTCGTTCCTCCAACTGGTCGTCCTCTAAGCCCTCGGCCTCGTCCACTAACTCAGCCAAGGACCAAAAATCCAACTGGCGCACAAAGGCGCGTCCACAGAAGGCCGCAGGAGCTGCTGCCGCTAAGGCAGCCTCCTCTTGACTATCTGTCAACACGTCTCCGATCAGTGGGTGCGGGATGTCATCTCCCACGGCTACAGGATAGAATTCTCTTCCAGCCCGCCAAACAGATTTTTTCTGTCAACTCCCCCCTGCTCCAAGGCCGCCGCCTTCTCTCAGGCCATGGCATCCTTGCAGGCCAACGAAGTAATTGTACCGGTTCCCGCCCGGGAACGGTTCAGAGGTTTCTACTCAAATCTCTTCCTAGTTCCAAAAAAGAACGGTACCTTCCGGCCCATCCTGGATCTCAAGCTTCTCAACAAGCATGTTCAGGTGCGGCATTTTCGCATGGAATCTCTGCGGTCAGTCATTGCCTCAATGACCCAAGGGGATTTCCTGGCATCCATCGACATCAGAGATGCCTATCTGCATGTGCCAATTGCAGTTTCTCACCAGCGTTGGCTACGTTTTGCAATCGGAGAGGAACATTTCCAATTCGTGGCTCTCCCCTTCGGGTTAGCCACGGCCCCTCGGGTATTCACCAAGGTCATGGCAGCAGTGATTGCGGTTCTGCACCTCCAGGGGTTGGCAGTGATTCCTTACCTGGACGACCTTCTAGTCAAGGCTTCATCCAGCGCAGACTGTCAGCGGAGTGTCTCGCTCACTCTTGCCACTCTAGCCAAATTCGGGTGGCTGGTCAATCTGCCCAAATCCACTCTGACTCCGACCCAGAGGCTCACGTACCTAGGGATGCAGTTCGAGACTTTGCCGGCACTTGTGAAGTTGCCCTTGATCAAACAGCAGTCCCTCCAACTGGCGGTGCGCTCTCTCCTGAGGCCCCGCCGTTATTCCATCAGGCACCTGATGCAGGTGCTGGGTCAAATGGTGGCGTCAATGGAGGCTGTTCCCTTTGCCCAGTTCCATCTGCGTCCTCTGCAGCTGGACATTCTCCGCTGTTGGGACAAGCGGCCTTCCTCCTTGCACAGGTTAGTGGCTCTGTCGCCACGGACCAGGAGCTCTCTTCAGTGGTGGCTTCGGCCCCTCTCTCTGTCTCAGGGACGCTCCTTCCTGGCTCCGTCCTGAGTGATCCTCACCACGGATGCCAGTCTATCCGGCTGGGGAGCGGTATGTCTCCACCACCGAGCACAGAGCACTTGGACTCCGTCCGAGTCAGCCCTCTCGATCAATGTGCTGGAAACCAGAGCCATGCTCCTGGCTCTCCTAGCTTTTCACCACCTATTGGCGGGCAAGCACATCCGAGTCCAGTCAGACAACGCGACAGCGGTTGCCTACATCAATCACCAGGGCGGGACACGCAGCCGCCTGGCAATGTTGGAGGTACAACGTATCCTTCAATGGCCGGAGGACTCCAAGTCCACCATATCCGCAGTCCACATACCAGGCGTGGAAAACTGGGAGGCAGATTATCTCAGCCGTCAGACCGTGGACAGTGGCGAGTGGTCCCTGCATCCGGCAGTGTTTCAGTCAATATGTCGCAAGTGGGGCACTCCGGACGTGGACCTAATGGCATCCCGTCACAACAACAAGGTTCCGGTTTACGTGGCTCGCTCCCACGATCCTCAGGCATTCTCCGCGGATGCACTGGTTCAAGACTGGTCCCAGTTTCGTCTGTCCTACGTGTTTCCCCCTCTAGCTCTCTTGCCCAGAGTCCTGCGCAAGATCAGAATGGAGGGCCGTCGGGTCATCCTCATTGCTCCAGACTGGCCCAGGCGAGCTTGGTACCCAGACCTGCTCCATCTGTCCGTGGAGGTGCCGTGGCATCTTCCGGACCGTCCAGACCTTCTCTCACAAGGTCCGTTTTTCCGCCAGAATTCTGCGGCTCTCAGATTGACGGCGTGGCTCTTGAGTCCTGGATCTTGACGGCTTCTGGCATTCCTCCTGAAGTCATTTCCACTATGACTCGGGCCCGGAAGTCTTCCTCGGCCAAAATCTATCACAGGACTTGGAAAATTTTCCTGTCCTGGTGTCGCTCTTCCAGCCATGCTCCTTGGCCTTTTTCCTTGCTGACCCTTCTGTCCTTTCTACAGTCCGGTCTGCAGCTAGGACTGTCCCTCAATTCTCTCAAGGGACAAGTCTCGGCTCTGTCAGTGCTTTTCCAGCGGCGTATCGCCCGGCTGGCTCAGGTCCGCACCTTCATGCAGGGCGCGTCACATCATTCCGCCTTACCGGCGGCCCTTGGATCCCTGGGACCTCAATTTGGTCCTCACGGCCTTGCAGAAACCCCCCTTTGAGCCTCTTAGGGAGGTTTCTTTGTTTCGTCTTTCACAGAAATTGGTCTTTCTAGTGGCCATAACTTCCCTCAGGAGAGTCTCTGATTTGGCTGCGCTCTCTTCGGAGTCACCTTTTTTGGTTTTTCATCAAGATAATGTGGTTCTCCGTCCGACTCCGGACTTTCTTCCTAAGGTGGTCTCTCCTTTCCACCTTAACCAGGACATTACGCTGCCTTCCTTTTGTCCGGCTCCTGTTCATCGCTTTGAAAAAGCGTTGCATACTCTGGATCTGGTGCGAGCGCTCCGGATCTATGTGTCACGCACCGCTGCTCTTAGGCGGTGCACCTCTCTTTTTGTGCTAACCACAGGTCGGCGTAAGGGCCTCTCTGCTTCTAAGCCGACCTTAGCCCGTTGGATTAGGTCGACCATTTCGGATGCCTAATAGTGTTCTCAGGTGCCTCCCCCGCCGGGGATCAATGCACACTCGACCAGAGCTGTCGGTGCCTCTTGGGCTTTCAGGCACCAGGCTACGGCATAGCAAGTCTGTCAGGCTGCCACTTGGACTAGCCTGCATACCTTTTCAAGGCACTACCAAGTGCATGCTCATGCTTCGGCAGATGCGAGCTTGGGCAGACGCATCCTTCAGGCGGCTGTCGCCCATTTGTGAAGTTTGGTTCTGCCTACTTCTCAGTTTTTTCTGTTTATTCCCACCCATGGACTGCTTTGAGACGTCCCAATGTCTGGGTCTCCCATAGGAACGATAAAGAAAAAGAGAATTTTGTTTACTTACCGTAAATTCTTTTTCTTATAGTTCCGTATTGGGAGACCCAGCACCCTCTCTGTTGCCTGTTGGCAGTTTCTTGTTCCGCGTGTTATCACCGGCTGTTGTCGTGGACAGAGTCTCCGGTTGTTCCGGTTCTTGCTCTGTTTTACTTGTGGGTGGCTATTCTCCTTCAGCTTTTGCACTAAACTGGCTAGATCTGGCTCTCCAGGGGATGTATAGGCTCAGAGGGAGGAGCTACACTTTTTAGTGTAGTACTTTGTGTGTCCTCCGGAGGCAGAAGCTATACACCCAATGTCTGGGTCTCCCAATACGGAACTATAAGAAAAAGAATTTACGGTAAGTAAACAAAATTCTCTTTTTTCGGGATATGGGGCTCACTGATGGCTTATTTGTTTGCATTTTTAGCTGTACCATTTTTGCACAGATGCTACGTTTTGACTCCCTGGTATTGCATTTTGCTGAAAATTTGCGAAGACCAAAAAACGTAACTTTGCCAGTTGGATTTTTTTTTACGGCTACGCCATCTACCGATCTAATTGATTCATTTTATATTTTAATAGACTGGGCAATTCTGAACTCTGCGATACCAAATGAGTGTATATTTTTTATTTTTTTAACCCTTTGATTTTTAGTGGGGCGAATGGAGAATAATTTAAACTTTTAGTTGTTTTTTTAATTCTATAAAACTTTTTTTTTACTTTTTTTATTTTAATAGTCTCTCTAGGGGTAAGGATTAGCCGTCTGATCGCTTGTTCATTTCTGCTGATCAGAGCGGCAGAGCTCTGAACAGCTGAAATGCTGCTGTCCTGTTAAAGCCAGCCGGCTGTAACAGGATGTGAGTCATGATAGCGACAGGAGTCATCACATAACCCTGTGCTACCATGGCAACCATCGGCTTCCCATGATCGCATTACGGGGCCTCCGATGGCGATGTAGAAAGGCAATTGGAATAGTCATGGGCCCTCGTGTGGATTACCACAGACCTGCGTGTTTTTGGAGTTAATAAAGGAGTGAAATAGGGTATTGTTTTTATCTTATTTTTTGTTTGTGTTTATTTCTTTTCACTTCCAGATTAGTAATGGGGGTAGGGTTTTCATAGACCCTGCCATTACTAATCTAGAGCTTAGTGGCAGCTGTGAGCTGTTATTAACCCCTTATTAGCCTGATTGCCACCGCACCAGTGCAATCGGGAAGAGCCGGGTAAAGTGCCAGGATTGTCACATATAATGGATGTGACAATCCTGGGTGGCTGTGGGCTGCTATTGTTATAACGCGCCTGCTTTAATCTTATTTTATTTAATTTTCCTTTATTTATTTTTTATTTTCTCATAGGCACTTCATTCAGGGAAAAGACCCAATCAAAGTCAACATCTAAGTCACTGAGCGGGTCGAGTGAAGTACCTCAAAATTTGCAGACCACCACGGGTATGGTTTTAGCATATACAGACCTCTAAATTATGGATAAAAAACTATTAAAAGAAGGATTTTTGTGTACTCACCGTCAAATCTCTTTCTCTGAGTCTTCATTGGGGGACACAGGACCATGGGTGTATGCTGCTGTGACTAGGAGGCTGACACTAAGTAAACATAAAAAAAGTTAGCTCCTCCCTAGCAGTGTACACCCTGAGCCGGAGGCGGATCTATGCCAGTTAAGTGTACAAGCAGTAGTAGGAGAAACCTGAACAACCATAACTAATCAAAGTAATAACAAGAAACACACAGTATCTTATCTAAACCTATACTGTATATAAATATCTATATATATATCTATATATATATATATATATATATATGTATATATATATATATATATATAAAAAAACATAAATAAGCTGGGTACAGAAGAACGTGTTTCCATAAAGAACCAGTAACACCCGGCAACTAAGAGCAACCCCATATCCAAACAGGGTGGGTGCTGTGTCCCCCAATGAAGACTCAGAGAAAGAGATTTTACGGTGGGTACACAAAAATCCTTCTTTATCGCTTTCATTGGGGGACACAGGACCATGGGACGTCCAAAAGCAGTCCCTGGGTGGGTACAGGAGTAATCATACAGATTCAAAATATACCCAAAACTCTGTAAGAATGCTCGGTGCAAACGTAAACCGGCTTATCATAGGTGTGCCAAAGCCGCTTGCTGTATCCTGGAAAACCTGGAAAAGGTAGAAAAGCTTGACTACGCGGCGGCTCTGAAGACTTGCTTGGCTGACGCCTGGCGTCTGACTGTCCTAGACGCCCCAATTGCACCGGTGGAAAGGCCTTTACACTCCTCGGAGAAAACCTGACTCTAATCCTGTAGGCCTCTGATATGGTCGGCCTGACCTAACTTGCAGTGATAGCCTTGGACGCCGGCATGCCCCTCCTGGGTCCCGTAGACAGGACGAATAGGCCGTCCAAGATGCAGAGGGGTGCGGATCTCGAAACGTAACTCCTCCGAGCTCGCACTAGATCCGGTGTAAGCCGTGACCTCTCCAAGAATCGAATGGAGGCTGGACCGAAGGATGGAGCCACCATCACCTCATTCAGATACTACATCCGGTAGGAAAAAACCTGAGACGGGTGCCGAACAATCTCGTCTTGGTGAAAAAAACAAGAAAAAGTGACCCGCATGAGAGGGATTACAGAGCAGACCTTCTTCTGATTGAAGTGACTGTCCCCAACAAAGGCACCTTCCCGGATAGGCGTGAGATTGAGGATCGAACGGGGCTAATTGAAGAGACCCTAGAGCCAGCTGGAGGTCCCATGGTTCTAGCAGGGAACGATCTAGCGGTGCCAGATGGACGACTCCTTGGATGAACGTCCTGACTTGCGGCCGAGATGCAAGATTTCTTTGGAAAAGAGATATAGAGCCGACACCTGATTTCTCTGGAAAAGAGAGATATAGCCGACACCTGCCCTTTGAAGGTTGCTGGCGAGAGACCCGCCTGTAAGCCTGACTGTAGGAAGGCCAGTAACACTGGGAGTGACAGATCCAGTGGAGATGCGTTGACGTTGACCTCACCCTCTTGAAAGGAGGCCTTTGTTTGAAGACGGAGGCTTCTGAGTTTTGACCATGGTCTGTAACACCTGTGGGATAACGCCTTCCTGGGCTAGTAGCCATGGTTCCACAGCCATGCGGTCAAATTGAGAACCTCTGAATATTGATGTAAAAGAGGACTTTGCGACAGGAAGTTCAGACGATCTGGAAGCCACCATGGGGTGTCTGATGAGCTGCGTGAGCTCTGCGAACAACGCTTGCCTGGGTCAATCCATGGCAATGAGAGCCACTAGGATGCCCTCTGCTCTGAGTTTCTTGAGGACTCTTGTGACTTGATTGTTGAATCGAGAAGCCATCAGGTCAACATTCGGAATATCTCATCTGAGGCAGATCCATTCGAAAGCCTCTCTGTTTAGGGATCATTCGCCTGCCACCAGACCTTGCTGATATAGTCCGCTGCCCAATTCTCCACGGCGGGGAAAAATGAATGTGGACAAAATCTGGAGTGGTGAGGCTATGCCCACTGTACGATCTTCTTCACCTATGTCATCACCATGACGCTCCTTGTTTCGCCCAGGTGATGTCCGACTGGATTCTGGATGGCGATTCTTGTATGAAGGGCTGAAAAAAATCTGTAGGGCTCGCAGAAAATACTCTGATCCCTAAAACAAAATTGATAGGCAGACGGCTCTCCTGGGAGGACCACCGATCGTGAGCCGTGTGCTTCGGAACACCGCTCTCCAGTCGGAAGACTGGTATCGATGGTGACTGCCTGCCAGTGTACTGGTATGAAAGACATTCCACTGGACCGATGAGGGCCGCTGGTCCACCATAAAAACGAGCGGCGGTATCCCGGAGTCAAATGGATCCTGCGATTCAAGGTGAACAGAGAATTGTCCCATCTGTTCGGCCAAGTCAGCTGAAGGAGACGAAGGTGGAAGCGGCAAACGGAACCGCCTCTATTGCCGCCACCATCCGACTGAAGACTCTCCGCTCGGAGTGACGGAGGATCTGGAGGTCTCTTTGGAGGGACACGCGTCCTTGGATGGTATCGAACTCCATGCCTAGAAAGGTAATCCTGCTGGCCGGGGTCAGAGAGGGCTTCTTCCAAATGATGCGCTAGCCTAGTCGGGACAGGATATCGATGGTGACCTAAACACTTAGGAGACCGTCGTCAAAAAGAAGAACCCCTGATCGACAAGGCGACCAGGTACAGAATCACCAAAAATGATCATCTGCTATTGCCAGACGCAGGAACATCTGTGCTGGTGCGACCTGTATGTCCGACGATAGACTTGCTGGAGAAAACTATTATGTCCCCTGAGTCCAGCAACTCGCCGACCCAGGGGTCCGTGATCCAAGTCCGCCAGACGTGATTGAGATGAGACAGGCGCCTCCCCCTGGTCTGCGCCCGCGCGCAACGACCAAGAGTCATCTAGCGGGGTAGCGCTGTGATCTGGATGTCGTTGTCGATGGCTGGCGTGGCTGAGAAAACGCCAGAAAGGGCATGGATTGAGGTACGGAATCTTCCTGTTCCTCTGCGGGGACCTGGTTTTCTTGTGTGTGTGGAACCGAAGCTCCCGTGATCTCGTCGATGACCTGATCCAGCCAGTCCCCAAACAAACGACCTCCTGTAAAGAGGAGGACTGTAAGTGATATCCTAGAAACCGCGTCCGCATACCAGTCTCTGAGCCAGATCGTCCGACAGATGGCCCCCGTGCTGCTAGCCGCTTTCACTGGGCAGTAAGCTGCTGACGGAGATGCGATGAGTATGTACTCACCTGCTAGAGCAAACTGTGTGCCAAGTGTGAATTCCGGATTGCTCGATCCTGCGCGAAAAACCGTTGTGGAGGTTATCGGACCCGGACATCATGGATGCTGCCAGCTAGATGGCGGCGAGGGCAGAAGGAGTACTGTGTCTGTCGTCTGAAGAAAAACCGGAGCGATGGCCCGTGCGGGAGAGCTGAAAGATGACCGCCGGAAAAAAAGCAGCAGGGCGACCATAGGCGAGCCTGTCCATTCCTTCCTGAGAGACTCAGGAAGGGAGAAAAAAGGAGATCAAACGACTTACCCTTGTTGAATATCTTGACTGGTTGTCTGTGCTTGTATAGAATTTCAGCAACGACTGGATGGTCACCAAATTGCCTGTGTGCCCGCTTAACCTGTGTTAAAGGAGACATGCAAGCACTGGGTAGCCACAGAGTCCGTCTGGGGCTCTAGCATATGACTTACCGCTTTGGCCGGACTAACCACCCTACCTCTGACCTCAGTCCTCTGATCTGGAATCAGCATCAAGGCTGCATCCGACTCTTCTCCTGAAAAAAGGGTCGGCCGGTCTCGGAGACGAGGAACACTCGGGGCCTGGAGGTGATGGAAATCTCCGGGAGGGCTTGAGAGGAGGCCCAGCAGGTCCCCTTCTGCGATCCAGTGGTAGGGTCTGGATCAGACCGACTGTTGTCCAGAGTCAGCTGGACCGGGGGAGCATGGCCGAGTGTAGGGAGCGACTGCAACGCCTGCGCGATGGTCCTAGACGCCCTTGAGAGAGAGTCCACAGACTGGGATAGAGGGTCTACCCCTCCGGATAAGGGAGCGCAGCGGAGCTCGGGTGCTGGCGGTGGCATGGGGCGCAAGCCGAGCGGGGGGCGTAGCCTGGATTGGGAGGATTATACCTAGCCGGCTGTGCGTGCATAAAAAGCTATAGGGTGCTTAGGAAAAAAACACTAGTGACGCTAGTGGGGAGACAGGAGAAAAGGGGGAAAAAACAAAAAAAAATTAAAGAGATATAGTCTGTTCCTAAGCAGGAGCAGCACTCACCCAGGTCCTGTCTCCCACCCAGGTCCGCGGAGGTCTCAGAAACTGCAGGGACAGCCTTGCTAAAGAAGAAAAACCGTCCTTCATTTTTTTTTTTTTTTTGCAGTAGGGGGCTGCCCGGATAGGGACCGGGCAGGACCTGCAGGGGTCATGCTTGGGACAAAAAAACACGAGCGCGCAACACGGGGAGGCGGAGATCTGATGGTCTGAGGTAGGCCGAAGCAGGGGACTAGATTAGTGGGTGGCCCGCCGGGAGCGCAGCGCTGAGAGCAGAGAAGTCCTACCTGCGTTCTGCCGACGTCTCTGAGATGCTCGGTCCCATCCTGCCTGCTGGAGAGTTGCCAAGCTGCTGAGCGCTCCTGCGCTGTGTAACCACGATCCCCTGTGAACGCTGGGGAGGCCTGTTGTAGCTGAGCGCTCCTGCGCTGCAGATGTGATCCTCTCCCTGTATGATAGGGGACGCTGGGAGGAATGGGGGCGTGCTGCAGCACTGAGCTGGCTGTCTCCGGGCAGAAGTCGAGGGGGGCGTGGCCGGAAAAAACGCGCGCGCGCGCAAACAGGGGGGCGGAGCGCACCGGCCTGATGTAGGCCCGAAGCCGGAAGCTAAATTAGTGAGCGGCCACCGGGAGCGCAGCGCTGCTAGCGGAGAAGATCCTACCTGCGTCCTGGCGGCGTCGCTCTGATCCACGGCACCAATCTGTGATGCTGCGCCTGCCGGTGAGTCCAGTCTGCCCCTGGGAGACACCGGGGGAAAACGCTGGGGAGCTTGGGGAAAAATGCAGAGCGCTCCTGCGCTGCATGAAGAGATCCACTGCCTGGGCCCAGGGTAGGAGGAAGAACGCTGGGGGAGGCCTGGTGCTGTGAGCGCTCCTGCGCTGCAGTCTGCGATCCTGACATCGGGTCCTGGAGCAGAGATCCCTCGTCGCCTCCACCAGAAGTACCCCTTGGGATGGTACCATAGGGGCCGACGGGGAGTGTGCCCTTACAAAAATTAAAAATATCGGTCCCCAAGCAGCCCCTGGGGTGGTACCATGGGGCAGGAGGGGGATAGGGCCTGGCGTCTCGAGCCCCAGACAACCCTGGGGACGGTTCCCGGAGGGGAGGAGAAGGTGAGGGTTCTCTCTGATGCAGGGACTCCAACCCTGCAGAAGAGACAAAAAACCTAGAAGAGATGAGAAGGCTGAGCGGCGCCGTATTAGCACGAAAAAACGGAAAAAAGCAATAGCCTAAGCTGAGGTTGGCCCACAGAGATATGGGCCCACTTCAGCCTCCTACGACACTAAGCAAAAAACTGGCATAGATCCGCCTCCGGCTCAGGGTGTGCACTGCTAGGGAGGAGCTAACTTTTTTTATGTCTACTTAGTGTCAGCCTCCTAGTCACAGCAGCATACACCCATGGTCCTGTGTCCCCCAATGAAAGCGATAGAGAAAAATATTTTAACACAAACAGTCCCATTCTCACACCACATAAAAATACCCAATTAAAGAAAGCAGCCAAAGCTCTCATTGAGCCCAATAGGAGTCCTTGTGTCCAATCTATAAATAAAGTGACTCAAGTTGCGCAAGGGCCTTAAATAGGTTACCACCTCTAACCTCAGATCTATGGCCTTTATAATTAATTTGCTTGAGTCAGATTTATGGTACAATTGGAAATGTTTTGGTAGGGTTTTTAGGTGTTCCATCTCATGTAGAGTCTTTGTTTTCTCAATGTCCCTGATGTGCTCACGGACTCACACCTTTAACCCCCTAACCCGTGGACGATTTTTCTGTTTTTGTTTTTTGCTCCCCTTTTTCCGAGAGTCGTAACTTTTTTATTTTTCCCGTCAATCTTGCCATAAGAGGGCTTGTTTTTTGCGGGACGTATTGGTCTTTTAAGTGAAACAATGAGTTTTAACATATATAGTACTGGAAAACAGCAAAAAATTTCCACGTGCGGAAAAATTACAAAAAAGTGTGATTGGACAATGGTTTATGGGGTACTTTATTCACCGTGTTCACTGTATGGTAAAACTGATGGGTGTGATACTTCAGGTTGGTATGAGTTCGTTGATACTAAACATGTTTAGGTTTACTTTTATCTAAGGGGTTAAAAAAAGGTTTGTCCAAAAAATTGGAGCACTTTCAGCGCCATTTTCTGCAACTTGTAGTGTTCTCATTTTTCGGGAAATGGGGCTCACTGATGGCTTATTTGTTTGCATGTTTAGCTGAACCATTTTTGCGCAGATGCTACGTTTTGACTCCCTGGAATTGCATTTTGCTCAAAATTTGCGAAGACCAAAAAACTTAACTTTGCCGGTTGGAATTTTTTTTTACGGCTACGCCGTCTACCGATCATATCAATTCATTTTAGATTTTGATAGACTGGGCATTTCTGAACTCTGTGATACCAAATGAGTGTATATTTATTATTTTTTTAACCCTTTGATTTTTAGTGGGGCGAATGGGGAGTGATTTAAATTTTTAGTTGTTTTTTTTAATTCTTTAAAACTTTTTTTTAAACTTTTTTTATTTTAATAGTCCCCCTAGGGGTAAGGATTAGCTGTCTGATCGCTTGTTCATTTCTGCTGATCAGAGCGGCAGAGCTCTGACCAGCTGAAATGCTGCTGCCCTGTTACAACCAGCCGGCTGTAACAGGATGTGAGTCATGATAGCGACATGAGTCATGACATAACCCTGTGCTACCATGGCAACCATCGGCTTCCCGTGATCGCGTCACGGGGACTCCGATGGCGTCGAGGAAAGGAAATTTCCCTGCCATGGACAATTACATTGCGCTGTCAGTATTTGACAGCGCGGTCTAAGGGATTAAAAGGCATGGGTGAATCGTGGATCCACCCTTGCTTGTAAGCTACACATGTCTGCTGTTCAGATCAGCATATATGTGCGGAAATCGGTGCCGGTTTACTGCAGCAGCCGACGATGATTACACCGCCATTATCTACGATGTACCCAGTACGTCCAATGTCTGTAAGAGGTTAAGTCCCTTGTGGTCATTCCTATGTAGATTTTCTGGCATGGATACTGGGCGTAATAAATCACGCCCTTAGAAGCACAAATATGTTGGTGATTTATTGTGTAAGTTTGTGTTCCTTCCGATTTTTTAATGGGAATCTGTCACCAGATTTGGGAACTACAAGCTGTGTCCAATACCACTGAGTTCTTATATACAGCATTCCAAAATACTGTATATAAGAGCCTAGGCTGCTCTGTAAAACGGAAAAAGTACTTTTATAATACTCACCTAGGGTGGGTCCAGTCCAATGGGTGTCGCAGCTCTCCAGTGCGGTGCCTCCTCTTTTAGGTCTGACGCATCCTCTCTGCTGCGATCTTCGGCCTCCTTCTTCCCAGTCCGGTGTGGATGATGTGTCTACGTCATCCACACGAGCCGACATTGCGGTCCTGCGCAGGCGCATTCATCTGCCCTGCTGATCAAAGTACTGTAATGTGCAGGCGCGAGGAAAGGTTAACCCCTTCACGACCGGCCGACTTTACACTTTCCGGTATTTGTGGGGGTTTGCCATTCTTCTGACAGACGTAACTTTTTTATTTTTCAGTCAATATGGTCATGTGAGGGCTCATTTTTTGCAGAATGAGCTGTAATTTTAAATGAAACTGTGAGTTTTACCATGCAGTGTACTGTAAAATGGTAAAAAAAATTCCAAATGTGGAGAAATTGCAAAAAAAAGTGTTATTGCTCTATTGTTTTTGAGAGATTTTATTCACTGTGTTCACTATATGGTAAACCTGATGTGCTGCTGTGATGCCTGAGGTTACTGCAAGTTTGTAGACACCAAACATGAATAGGTTTACTTTAATCTAAGGGGTTAAAAAAATAATCAGAAGTTTGTCCGAAAAAAGTGACGGACGTTTTGCGCCATTTTCTGAGACCCATAGCGTTCTCATTTTTTTAAATCTATGGCTCAGTGATGGCTTTTTTTTGTATCTCGAGCTGACGTTTTTAACAGTATCATTTTTGCGCAGATGCTATGTTTTCATTGCCTGTTATTGCATTTTGCTTAAAATTTGTGGCAACCAAAAAGCGTAATTTTGGCATTTGGAATTTTTTTGCTGCTACGCCGTTTACCAAACAGAACAAATGATTTTATATTTTGATATATATCCGGGCTAAAGACAGCGATACCAAATGTGTGAATATATTTTTTTTTAACCCTTTATTTTTCAGTGGGGCAAAAGAGGGATGATTTGAACTTTTAGGTGTTTTTACTTTTTTTTTACTTTTTCAAAACTTTTTCTTAATTTTTTTTTAAATTTGACTAGTACCCCTAGGGGGCTATTAGGATCAGCTGTCTGATCACTCATTTATTTATCCCAATCAGAGCAGCACAATTTAGACTGGGAGAAATTATCATCTCTTGTAACAGCCAGTATTTGGCTTTTTCTTACAGGACCTGAGTCATATGAGCTACAGGAGTCATCACATGACCCTGTGCTATCATTTTAGCCACCAGATTGTTAAGGGGTTAAAGATCTCTTACGCATATGCACTACAATACATGGATCTGCTTTGAGCAGGGCAGATCAAAGTGCGCCTGCGCAGGACCTCAATGCCAGCTAGTGAGCATGATGTAGGACGCGTCATGCACATGGGCCTCAGAAGAAGGAGGATGGCGATCGCCGCAGAGAGGAAATGCCGGACTAGAAAGAGGAGGCAATGGGTTTGAGATAATGATCAATAACTTTTCTAGCTATTTCATCATCAGCTGACAGTCTCCTTTTTTTCTCAGCCCCAGATCCCCTTGAGTGGAGCCCCAAAAATTGGTCTGTGCGATTTCTTCCTGTAAGCTCCCAAAGTAAGTCTGCCATCTTATCTTTCTTCTTCCTGCTCCAGCTGTAAGGCTACTTTCACATTTGACAGGATGCAAACCGCATATGACCGGATCCTGTGGATTGAATGTGCAACGCATGCAACCGCAATTGTTATTTTATTGTATGCTTCTACTTCTACTTGTGATGGATGAAGGGGAACACAGAATATATCGGCTGGCACTGTAGTCAGCTGAACGGGAATAAGCTGAACTCCTGATCTCACATCCCGCACACGCTGTGATGGATGCAGGTTAACAGCAATCACTGCCTGCTGCCGATCACGTGTGACCATGTTCGGGTTGTGTGGTCATGAGTTCAGCTGAGTTCAGATCAGCTGACTCCAGTGTTGGCCGATTACTTTCTGTGTCCCCCTGCATCCATCGCAGAGTGTTCGGGCTGGAGTTCAACAGAGTTCAGATCAGCTGACTCCAGTGTCGGCCGAATTCAGCTGACCTCACAGGCAGCACACGCTGCGATAGATGCAGGGGGACCCAGAACAAGTAATCGGCCAACACTGGAGTCAGCTGATCAGATTAGTTGATCTGCTGGCTGTATGGTTAGAAGTAGGAATGAGTGAGCACTAAAATGCTCGGGTTCTCGGTAGCCCATGAGTATTTTTTTGTTTTAAATTCATTAAAAAATAAACAAAAACCCCAAACACATAACCCTAACTCTAGGGTTAGGGAGTAAAAAAATAAAATGTGTGGACTGCCGCTGCATTTTCTATTGCTAAGGTAACCCAAGCAGCTACTGGCTGCTAACCCCCACTGCTTATATGACCTTCACTGGCAATGGAAAATCCAGGGAAGCCCTTTTTTAACGTTTTTTGCCCAAAAACTAAAAAAAAAAAGACATCTTCACCCTGTTTTTGTATGCTAGCCAGGTACAGCAAGCAGGTACGCGCTGCCCCCAACCCCCAGCTGCCTATTTGTACCCGGTTGGGAACCAAAAATACAGGGAAGCCCTTTTTTAAGTATTTCATGAATTTCATGAAATAATTAAAAAAAACAAAAAACGACATGGGCTTCGGCCAATTTTTCTGACGAGCCAGGTACAACTAGGCAGCTGGGGATGGGAATACGCAGTGCAGGGTGGCCCAAGCTTTCTTGGCCCCCCCCCTGCTGCGAATTGCAGTCAACAGTCGCCACAGAATATGGCGCTTTCTTAAAAGCGCTATCTTCTGGCGTTGTGTCCAACATCTCTCCAAGCGGCCCTGGTGCCGGGTGGCACGTTGGGTAATAAGGGGTTAATACCAGCTTTGTTTTACCTGCTGGTATAAAGCCTGAGATTGCTAATGTCAGGCCAAGTTTGACCCGGCCATTAAGAATCTCCAATAAAGGGTTAAAAAAAAGACATCACACAGAAAAAATACTTTATTAGAAAAAAATACACAGACACACTTAGGGACTCCATCTTTATTACTCCCTCTCACCCCTTCACGATCCTGGTCTTCTGTCTGAGAGAGAGGGAGATTTCTGTATTGACCATGCCAAGCTGCTTTCTGGGCATGCTCAGTACAAAAAACAGGATTCTGTCTATCAGGATCCGGCGACTTCCGGTACAGCAGGATCGGGGTCATTGAAATACATTGCAGGTACCACTGCATGTACTAATACAGATGGCCACCTGGTGGCGCTATAACAACACAAAAATCTAATATCACCCATGTAACGCAGCCTAAGCCTCAAAGGCTACCATTACTATTACCGATAGAGCTAACAGCCATGAATCATCGTGATCCGGACTCACCTATAAAGTGCACTTATAACTGGATGTTTTGAGTAGCCCTGACACGCGTTTCTCACCTGGCTTACTCGCTTGAGGAAAGTGTAATGTGCATGTTTTATTATGTGGTGTCTTGGGCGAGATCGTCGCTGTTTGGGCGCATGCAGGGGGTGGGACGCCGCACATAGAGTCCGCCTCATCCAGTCATTCCAGGGGAAGCGTGGATCGGAAGAATACTTCCACTAACGTCAGTTAACCCATGCATCCTTCTAAGGAAGCTCCCTTGGCGGGGACTCATGCTGAGGCAGCCCCGCACATGCGCACCCAACGAGACCATATCTACTACTGGCAAGTGAAAGGGCACGACCAGGGTGGTAAGAAAATCATCCAAACATAAGGAGAATCAGCCTTAAGCTGGTGTCACACATAACGACGACGACAACGACGTCGCTGCTACGTCACCATTTTCTGTGACGTTGCAGCGACGTCGCTGTCGCTGTGTGTGACATCCAGCAACGACCTGGCCCCTGCTGTGAGGTCGCCGGTCGTTGCTGAATGTCCAGCTTCATTTTTTGGTCGTCACTCTCCCGCTGTGACACACACATCGCTGTGTGTGACAGCGAGAGAGCGACGAAATGAAGCGATCAGGAGCCGGCACTGGCAGCTGCGGTAAGCTGTAACCAGCGTAAACATCGGGTAACCAAGGGAAGACCTTTCCCTGGTTACCCGATGTTTACGCTGGTTACCAGCCTCCGCTCTTGCTGCCAGTGCCGGCTCCTGCACTGTGACATGTGGCTGCAGTACGCATCGGGTAATTAACCCGATGTATACTGTAGCAAGGAGAGCAAGGAGCCAGCGCTAAGCAGTGCGCGCGGCTCCCTGCTCTCTGCACTGTGACATGTAGCTGCAGCACACATCGGGTTAATTAACCCGATGTGTGCTGCAGGAGAGCAAGGAGCCAGCGCTAAGCGCGGCTCCCTGCTCTCTGAACTGTGACATGTAGCTGCAGCACACATCGGGTTAATTAACCCGATGTGTGCTGCAGGAGAGCAAGGAGCCAGCGCTAAGCGCGGCTCCCTGCTCTCTGAACATGTAGCACAGCGACCTTATGATCGCTGCTTCTGCTGTGTTTGACAGCTAAGCAGCGATCATAACAGCGACTTACAAGGTCGCTGTTACGTCACCGAAAATGGTGACGTAACAGCGACGTCGTTGTTGCTGTCGTTTAGTGTGACACCAGCTTTAGCCTAAAGAATATGACCATGTATAGTCCTTAAAAGATTTTCTAATGTCCCTATATCATGCAGAGACAAAATTCTTATAGTAATATGTGTGTATATATATATACCCCTAGATTTTAAATGGACCTTGCGATACCACAAAGTGGGACCACAGTCATGGCGCAGCTTGAAATGTCTCTGGATCATCCTCAGGGAATCAAGATCCACAACATCACACACCGCAATTATGTCCCTAACATGTTCCCTCGTGCGGACGCGTTGTTCCCTTGATGTTAACCCAATATAAATTAGGCTACAGCCACATACTGCATAATAGATAACGTGACTTTTACTGCATGAGTTGTAACTTTTTATTTTATACTCTTTAGGTCCATCCCAAGCTGACAACATCTCTGGGCAGACAAAAGGAAAACAACCAAATTTGGGACTCCCTTTCTCAAAGCGAGATACCACCCTAGGTACGTAATGGTTCTTCACCAGCATATCCTTTAGGCTTTTCCCCCTTCTAACAGGTAAGAGTGGGCGATGAGTAAAACGTCGTTCAAACTCTGGTCGGTCTTCAGTAACGACCAGTGTTTGTTCAAGATCTGCCTGATCGCCCCCCTCTGACTGTTAACTTGGAGATGAAATGTATCTGTGAGGCAAAAGATTCTTCCCTCTTACTTGTTGATAATAATTGTACCCGTGGAGAACCCTTTTCTGTCTGGTACCCCATTTTTATATTATAGTCCAGAAAATCAATTGCCTCCCGATCTGTCTTATAGGTTAGTTTGATGTTATATGGGTTATTGTTCAACCAAGTCATGAAGCTCTGCAGTTCAGGACCGGTACTTCTCCAGATAATAAAGATGTCATCTATCTTACCACCTAGTGTAAAATTAATAGATTTTGGATAAGCCAAATGGACGACAATGTTTTAATTTTGTTACATACATTTTTCCTTCTGAGTCCTCTGATACCATACCAAAAAAATATTCAATGCACATGATTCAAAAGATAGATTTTCAGCGTAGTTTCTCCTTGATGAAAAATGAACCTTGAAATGGTAGCCTCATTTTAACCAAAACCTGGTATTAATAATTGGACAAATTGAAGAAGGACATGGCATTTGATTTACGAGTAATGCAACAACCTTTTCCCAGTTGATCAGTTTTAGACATCCTTAAAATTATCATTAGTGATGACTAGATATGGGCGAATGCTAAAATATTCGGGTTCGGATTGTTCAAATCCAATAATTTCTACATTCGTGTATTCATACTGAATAACGAACCCAATCCAAGTCAATGGGAAACTCGAATAATTTTCTAGAGGACCTTGGAAATAGGCCTGCGAGGGCTGTAAAAATATTGCAATTGATGGAAATTTGTTGAAACTGAATGGCAACAGCATGCGGAAGATGCCTGAATGTATTTCTGACTCACATTTTATTTCTGGGAGTAATTTTGCCAAAGTATTATGCCACTTTTATGGATAGTAGTGGTCACTCAGTTCAATGAGGTCACCTGAGGTCAGGTTACCTGCGATCTAGGTGGATGACAATGGGCAGCTCCAGCTGTGACCGCAAATAATCTAATTTACGTCACCACACATCGCTGCGACTCATTCTCTGCCTTAAGATCACAGCGGGTGGTCATATTCTATGCCCACGCGCTGTCACTTCAGATGTAGCAGAGCTGGAATCGTTATGGGACCTCGTGTGGATTACATCAGACCTGGGTGTTTTTGGGGTTAATAAAGGAGTGAAAGAGGGTGTTGTTTTTATCTTATTTTGTGTTTGTGTTTATTTCTTTTCACTTACAGATTAGTAATGGGGGTAGGGTTTTCATAGACCCTGCCATTGCTAATCTAGGGCTTAGTGGCAGATGTGAGCTGTTATTAACCCCTTATTAGCCTGATTGCCACCGCACCAGGGGATTCGGGAAGAATCGGGTAAAGTGCCAGGATTGTCACATCTAATGGATGTGACAATCCTGAGTGGCTGTGGGCTGCTATTGTTATAACGCGCCTGCTTTATTCTTATTTTCTTTATTTTTCCTTTTTTTATTTTTTATTTCCAAAGGTTCCGGATCATTATCCGGAGTTCCCTGAGAATTCCAGGCCCGGGTCCGGTACTCGGGTATTTTTAAAACCTCTCGGATTCTAAATTTTACAGTTCGGGTCTGTCCATCACTAATCAATAGACAAACAAAAAAAGTGCATAGTGTTTATGTAGTTGTGTAAACAGAAATATTATATGCAAAATTAAAAATGACATGCCATAAGGCAAACAAAATCAAGAAATGCAAAAAACTAAATTATTGAGTAAATGTATTAAATATTAGTTGTATCCTAACTATAATTAAATTGTTGTACAATGTTTTTCTCCACTTTTCTTAGGTAATAATCGTTTTTCTTATTTTCTCATAGGCACTTCATTCAGGGAAAAGACCCAATCAAAGTCAACATCTAAGTCACTGAGCGGGTCGCGTGAAGTACCTCAAAATTTGCAGACCACCACAGGTATTTTAGCATATACAGATCTCTAAATTATGGATAAAAAGAAACAATTAAAAAATAATTTAACACAAACAGTCCCATTCTCACACCACATAAAAATACCCAATTAAAGAAAGCAGTCAAAGCTCTCATTGAGCCCAATAGTAGTCCTTGTGTCCAATCTATAAATCCAATAACTCAAGTTGCGCAAGGGCCTTAAATAGGTTACCACATCTAACCTCTGATCTATGGCCTTTATAATTAAAGGGGTTATCCGGCTTATTTTGACTTTTCTTCATTATTACCCTATTGGGCTACATTGGGGCAGGTAAGTAGCTGGTGATCACTTACCTGCCCTGCTGTCAGCCTTTTTTCCCCGGCTCAGAGCGGTCATGTGATCGCTCCTGCCGCAATTTTGCTGCTTCCAGTCATTTCATGTCAACATGGGCAGGACCATGTTGACATGCAAATCTAGAACAGCATGTTGCCGCCCTGCTGGGCGAGTACAGTGCGTGGGGTCCCCGCACCTCTTCCCTGCACCCTCCTACACATTCCTCCGCACCCAGTACTCTCCCCGCCCACGGTGTCAACGCCAGCACCAGGCCCCCTGCTCAGGATAGCAGGTGTGCCCGTGCAGTCTGTGTCCCGCTCCAGCCCCGCGGCTGCCTTCATTGCAGGCTCAGCAGCCTCTCACATTGCAGCGCAGGCAGCCGCGGGGATAACGAGCGCTGCCATCAGGATGTTAGATGACATCATTGCCTGCTGTGACAATCTTCGCTTCACTCCTGTCAGCGCTGTCACTGCCTTCTATGCCGCTGCGTTCTCACGTCACTAGCGGTGACGTCTCGGGCGATACTGCTGAGAACGCGGCGGGCATAGAAGTCAGGGACAGCGCTGACAGGAGTGAAGCGAAGATCGTCACCGCAGGTAATGATTTCATTTAACCTCCTGACAGCAGCGCTCGGCATCCCCTGCAGTGACCTGGGCTATTGATGTTAGCTCAGGTCACTGCATTACTCTCCCAGCCAATGAGGAACATTCTGTTCTTCATTGACTGGGACATTGACTATGGTATGGATTGTCATGGGACCCCCTTATTGGATTATGCTGGACCTGGATTTGTTTTTCTTTTGAATAAATTGGTGAATGAGGGAATGTTTTGAGGAGTGTTTTTTCAGATAAAACTTTTTTTTTTGTTGTCTATTTTTTTTTATTACTGACTGGGTTTGTGATGTCGGATATCTGATAGACGCGTGACATCACTAATCCCAGGGCTTGATGCCAGGTGACATTACACATTTGGCATCAACCCCTTATATTACCTCGTTTTCCACCGCACCAGGGCACGGGATAAGTTGGGGCGAAGCACCAGGATTGGCACATCTAATGGATGTGCCACTTCTGGGGCGGCTGTGGCCTGCTATTTTTAGGCTGGGGAGTGTCCAATAACAGTGGGCCTCCCTAGTCTGAGAATACTAGACCACAGCTGTCTGCTTTACCTTGGCTGGTGATCCAATTTGGGGGGACCCCATGTTTTTTGTTTTAAATTATTTATTTAATTTAAAATAACAGCGTGGGGTGCCCTCTGTTTTAGATTACCAGCCAAGCTGAAGCTGCCAGCTGTGGTTTGCAGGCTGCAGCCATCTGCTTTACCCTAGCTGGCTACAAAAGTATGGGGGACCCATTGTCGTTTGTTTTTTTTTTAATTATTTTTGATTTATTTTTTGGATAAATACAAGGCTAAGCACACATTAGTGCCACATGAAAGTTACTAAAGGGTGCCAGCTTAGAATATGCAGGGGGGGTAGGACATTATATGTCTTTCTCATCTATCTATCTATCTATCTATCTATCTATCTATCTATCTATCTATCCCTCTGTTCATTCATTCATCCCTCTATCTCTCTGTCTCTATATCTATCTATTCATCTCTATATCTACTCTTCTATTTATCTTTCTTGCTGCTTCCGTTTTTTGCGGTACGCAAAAAAAAAACGGAAGGCACACGGATGACACACGGATGTATTCGTGAAAAAATTGGGCATTTTTTTCGGACCGCAAAAACGGAACGGTCATGTGAATGTAGCCTACATGTTTTCCCTATGGGGGTAGGGGTTGGTACAGAACGATGGTGAGGGGGAGGTCGGTACAGAGCGCCGTGTGTGTGTGTGTGTGGGGGAGGGTTGCAGAGCCTGATATGTGTGGCGCAGAGCCCGATGTGTGTGTGTGTGTGTGTGTGTGTGTGTGGCACAGAGCCCGATGTGGGGCTGTTATTTTCATTGCTAGAGTGAGAACAGATCAGGTGCTGGGGTAGAATACTGACAGGGAATGTGTGTGCAGGGGGCGGGCATTGGACGGGGCTGGACAGTGAGGCCGGGCGGTGCCAGCTCTAACTGAGGTTTTGCACAGGAAGTGGTCAGTTTGCTAGAGCAAAATGTAAACAAAGAACTGCAGAGAATAAAGGGATAATTCAACTGGAACAAAAGTTAGAAAACAAAAAATAACAATGTAGGGGTGTTTTATATGACAATACAGCACAGATAAACTCAAATTTTTTTGGTAAGCTAATGTCGGACAACTTCTTTAATTTGCTTGAGTCAGATTTATGGTACAATTGGAAATGTTTTGGTAGGGTTTTTAGGTGTTCCGCCTCATGCAGAGTCTTTGTTTTCTCAATGTCCCTGATGTGCTCACGGACTCCCACCTTTAACCCCCTAACCACTGGACGATTTTTCCGTTTTTGTTTTTTGCTCCCCTTTTTCCGAGAGTCGTAACTTTTTTATTTTTCTCGTCAATCTTGCCATAAGAGGGCTTGTTTTTTGCAGGACGTATTGGTCTTTTAAGTGAAACCATGAGTTTTACCATATATGGTACTGGAAAACAGCACAAAATTTCCACGTGTGGAAAAATTACAAAAAAGTGTGATTGGACAATGGTTTATGGGGTACTTTATTCACCGTGTTCACTGTATGGTAAAACTGATGGGTGGGTGTGATACTTCAGGTTGGTATGAGTTCGTTGATACCAAACATGTTTAGGTTTACTTTTATCTAAGGGGTTAAAAAAAGGTTTGTCCAAAAAATTGGAGCACTTTCAGCGCCATTTTCTGCAACTTGTAGTGTTCTCATTTTTCGGGATATGGGGCTCACTGATGGCTTATTTGTTTGCATTTTGCAATTTGTGAAGACCAAAAAACTTAACTTTGCCGGTTGGAATTTTTTTTTACGGCTACGACGTCTACCGGTCATATTAATTCGTTTTAGATTTTGATAGACTGGGCATTTCTGAACTCTGTGATACCAAATGAGTGTATATTTATTATTTCTTTGTCGCTCCATTGGGAGACCCAGACAATTGGGTGTATAGCTTCTGCCTCCGGAGGCCACACAAAGTATTACACTTTTAAAAAAGTGTAACCCCTCCCCTCTGCCTATACACCCTCCCGTGGATCACGGGCTCCTCAGTTTTATGCTTTGTGTGGAAGGAGGCACACATCCACTCATGGAAAAAAAAAAAAAAAAGAGTTATCATACATAGTATGACAGAAGAAAAGAAGTCCCCTATGGGGTCCCCGGCATGCTCCCTTCTCACCCTACTATGTCGGCGGTGTTGTTAAGGTTGAGGTACCCATTGCGGGTACAAAGGCTGGAGCTACATGCCGTCTCCTTCACCATCCCTTATGCGGCTCTGGGAGAAGTGGGAGCTTCATCGGTCATTCACCTGCTGAGACCGTGCTCCATCCGCAGCCCCTGGTGGAACCTGCTGGACCGGAGCGTTTTCATCCCCAGGGACCGGGCCCTGCACCTTCATGGTACTCTGTGTCCCCATGGGGGGACGGTACGGGGAGAGAGGTCGCCTCTCTCCCCAGTAGCGCCGTCCGTTGTTTTTTCATCGGACTTCCGCGCCGGCCGTGCCTGCTTGTCGGGCATGGCCTTAAATTTAGTCCCCGGCTTCATCGCGGCCTAGTCGCGAAAAATCCCGCCCCCGGGCCTGCTTGTCAGGGGGAAGGGCGGTATTACCGACAGAGGGCTGGAGCATCGTTGCATGCCTCCCCTCCCCTCTTATGGACCACTATGGGGCCTCCAGATTCCCGCCTTTTGCTGGCGCCGCCCATGGCTCCACTCCCTCCTTGAGAGCTCCGGCGGCCATGTTTGGCATTCTGCCGGTGTATGCTGCAGCTGCACATCTCTACAGCTCTGGGGGACCCACGACAGGGAATCTGGAGGACACCAGCGGTTGGTAAGCCACACCGGTCACCCGGTGCTGGTTCCCCTAGGGTGCCGTGATATATATATCTACATATATTATATATATTCGGAACGGCTGTTTAACCCTTTCCCATATACCCTCAGTGGTCGCTCTCCTAAGGGACACTTATTGCTTGCAGCATGTCGTCCACAAGGAGCAAAGCCCTTAAGACACAGGTTTTTTTCGCAGCCTGTACCTCTTGTGGGGCTATGTTGCCTGCGGGATCCACCTACCCTCACTGTGATCAATGCTCGACTCCTGCCACGCTTGCTCAGCCGGAGCCCGGGGCACTTGTGGGCCCCTCGGCTCATGTAGATCCCCCTGCTCCTCCTGAGCAGGCTGCAGGGACAGAGTCACCGTCATTGGCCTCTTTCGCTGAGAAACTCTCTGTCACTTTCTCAATCCATTGCACAGTTTATGGACAAATGGTCATCTAAGCTCCTTGAGGCTTTGCAATCCATACCGGGCTCTTCACAGGCCCCGGCCCCTGTTAGTTTGTCTCCTCCAGGGCCTTCTCGGTCCGCGCCGCAGCGCGCTCCCAGGATAGCCCCTAGGTCCCAGGCGGAGGACTCCTGCCTGGATCGCAGTCCCAGACCGGCTAAGCGGCCTCGCTGGGACTCTTCCCCGGCTTCCTCACGCTGCTCTGGATCTCAGCTGGAGGACTCTCAGGATGACGAGGCGGACGTGGGAGCTCAGGGCTCTGACCCTGACTTCGCCCTCAACCTTGATACCCCTGAGGGGGACGCCTTAGTAAATGATCTTATTTCGTCCATCAACCAGGTGTTGGATCTCTCTCCCCCGCCTCCAACGGTAGAGGAGTCGGTTTCTCAGCAGGAGAAACACCAATTTCGATTCCCCAAACGTACGCGCAATACGTTCTTTGATCACTCTAACTTCAGGGACGCTGTCCAGAAGCCCAGAGCGGTCCCGGAAAAGCGTTTTGCTAAAAGGCACTCTGACACGCGTTATCCCTTTTCACCTTAGGTCGTTAAGGGCTGGGCGCACTCACCCAAGGTGGATCCGCCAGTCTCTAGATTGGCTGCTAGGTCCGTTGTGTCTGTTGCCGATGCCTCATCCCTGAAGGATGCCACTGACAGACAGATAGAGCTCTTGGTGAAGTCTATTTATGAGGCCACGGGCGCGTCTTTTGCCCCGGCCTTTGCGGCTGTGTGGGCTCTCCAAGAAATCTCGGCATGTCTGACTGAGATTAATGCTGTCACGCGGAATTCTGCTCCGCATGTGTCTTCCTTGACCTCTCAGGCATCAGCATTTTCGTCCTAAGCCATGAACGCCGTCCTGGACTCTGCTAGCCGTACGGCTGTAGCATCCGCTAACTCCGTGGCAGTCCGCAGGGCCATATGGCTGCGCGAATGGAAAGCAGACTCTGCTTCCAAAAGGTTCTTAACTGGTTTGCCTTTTTCTGGCGAACGTTTGTTTGGCGAACGGTTGGATGAGATTATTAAGGAATCCTCGGGAAAGGACTCCTCCTTACCCCAGTCCAAACCTAAGAGACCTCAGCAGAGAAAAATCCAATCGAGGTTTCGGTCCTTTCGTCCCTCCGTCAAACCCCAATCCTCTTCGTCCAACCGGCCGGAGAAAGGCCAGAGGAACTCCTATGGGTGGCGGTCCAAGTCACGCCCCCAAAAGGCCGCAGGAGGCACTGCCTCCAAGACGGCCTCCTCATGACTCTCGGCCTCATCTAGCCACATCCTCGGTCGGTGGCAGGCTCTCCCGCTTTGGCGACGCCTGGTGGCCACACGTTCAAGACCGATGGGTGAGAGACATTCTGTCTCATGGTTACAGGATAGAGTTCAGCTCTCGTCCTACGGCTCGTTTTTTCAGAACCTCCCCACCCCCCGCACAGGCAGACGCACTGTTTCAGGCAGTGGACGCTCTAAAGATGGAAGGAGTTGTGATTCCCGTTCCCCTTCAGGAACGTGGTCGCGGATTTTACTCCAACTTGTTCGTGGTGCCAAAAAAGGACGGGTCTTTCCGTCCCGTTCTGGACCTCAAGCTGCTCAACAGACATGTGAGAACCAGACGGTTTCGGATGGAATCTCTCCGCTCGGTCATCGCCTCGATGTCACAAGGAGACTTCCTAGCATCGATCGACATCAAGGATGCTTATCTCCATGTGCCGATCGCACCCGAACACCAACGTTTCCTGCGTTTCGCCATCGGGGACGAACACCTTCAGTTCGTCGCATTGCCCTTCGGCCTGGCGACAGCCCCACGGGTCTTCACCAAAGTCATGGCATCCGTCGTGGCGGTCCTGCACTCTCAGGGCCACTCGGTAATCCCATACTTGAACGATCTCCTAGTCAGGGCCCCTTCTCGGGTGGCGTGTCAACGAAGTCTTACCGTCACTCTGGCGACTCTCCAGCAGTTCGGGTGGATCATCAATTTCCCGAAATCCAAGTTGACGCCGACCCAATCACTGACTTACCTCGGGATGGAGTTTCATACCCTTCCAGCGTTAGTCAAGCTACCGCGGGACAAACAGCTTTCTCTGCAGGCGGGGGTGCAGTCACTTCTTCGGAGTCAGTCACACCCCTTAAGGCGCCTCATGCACTTCCTGGGGAAGATGGTTGCTCCTATGGAGGCAGTGCCGTTCGCGCAATTCCATCTACGGCCACTCCAATGGGACATTCTTCGCAAATGGGACAAGAGTTCGTCTTCCCTCGACAAGAACATCTCTCTTTCACTTGCAACCAAAACATCACTTCAGTGGTGGCTCCTACCCACATCTCTGTCTCGGGGAAAATCCTTCCTCCCCCCAACCTGGGCCGTGGTCACCACGGACGCGAGCCTGTCAGGTTGGGGAGTGGTTTTTCTCCACCACAGGGCTCAAGGAACCTGGACTCCAATAGAATCGTCCCTTCATATCAATATTCTGGAGATAAGGGCAGTATATCTAGCCCTATTGGCTTTCCATCGGTGGCTGGAGGGCAGGCAGATCCGAATCCAGTCGGATAACGCCACTGCCGTCGCCTACATCAACCACCAAGGCGGCACTCGCAGTCGTCAAGCCTTCCAGGAAGTCGAGCGGATTCTGCAGTGGGTGGAAGTCACAGGCTCCACCATCTCCGCAGTTCACATCCCGGGCGTGGAAAACTGGGAAGCAGATTTTCTCAGTCGTCAGGGCATGGACGCGGGGGAATGGTCTCTTCACCCAGACGTGTTTCGAGAGATCTGTCGCCGCTGGGGAATGCCGGACGTCGATCTCATGGCATCGAGACACAACAACAAGGTCCCGGCCTTCATGGCACGGTCTCAGGATCACAGAGCTCTGGCAGCGGACGCTCTGGTCCAGGATTTGTCGCAGTTTCGACTGCCATATGTGTTTCCCCCTCTGGCAATGCTGCCCAGAGTACTACACAAGATCCGGTCCGACTGCCGTCGCGCCATTCTCGTCGCTCCAGACTGGCCGAGGCGGTCGTGGTATCCGGATCTGTGGCATCTCACGGTGGGTCAACCGTGGGCGCTTCCAGACCGTCCAGACTTGCTGTCACAAGGGCCGTTTTTCCATCTGAATTCTGTGGCCCTCAACCTGACTGTGTGGCCATTGAGTCCTGGCTCCTAGCGTCTTCAGGGTTATCTCAGGATGTCATTGCCACCATGAGACAAGCCAGGAAGCCAACGTCCGCCAAAATCTATTACAGGTCTTGGCAACTTTTCTTATCCTGGTGCTCTGATAACGGTTTGTCTCCATGGCCGTTTGCTTTACCCACATTTCTTTCATTCCGACAATCTGGAATGGACAAGGGTTTGTCCCTCGGCTCTCTCAAGGGCCAAGTGTCGGCGCTCTCCGTGTTTTTTTTTCAAAAGCGTCTAGCCAGGCTTCCGCAGGTCCGCACGTTCCTGCAGGGGGTTTGCCACATGGTCCCACCTTACAAACGTCCGTTGGATCCTTGGGATCTTAACAGGGTTCTGACGGCTCTTCAAAAGCCGCCTTTTGAGCCACTGCGGGATGTTTCTCTTTCCCGTCTTTCTCAGAAGGTGGCCTTCCTGGTGGCGGTCACATCACTTCGGAGAGTGTCTGAGCTTGCAGCGCTGTCATGCAAAGCCCCCTTCCTGGTTTTTCACCAGGATAAGGTGGTTCTGCGTCCTGTCCCGGAATTTCTTCCTAAGGTGGTATCCCCCTTTCATCTAAATCAGGATATCTCCTTGCCTTCCTTTTTCCCTAATCCAATTCACCAGTGTGAAAAGGATTTGCACTCTTTGGATCTAGTGAGAGCACTCCGGTTCTACGTGTCTCGCACGGCGCCCCTGCGCCGTTCAGACGCGCTCTTTGTCCTTGTCGCTGGCCAGCGTAAGGGCTCTCAGGCCTCCAAGTCAACCTTGGCTCGGTGGATCAAGGAACCGATTCTCAAGGCCTACCGTTCTTCTGGGCTTCCACTTCCTTCAGGGTTGAAAGCCCATTCTACCAGAGCCGTAGGAGCGTCCTGGGCTTTGCGGCACCGGGCGACGGCTCAGCAGGTGTGTCAGGCAGCTACATGGTCTAGTCTGCACACTTTCACGAAGCACTATCAAGTGCATGCCTATGCTTCGGCAGACGCCAGTCTAGGTAGGAGAGTCCTCCAGGCGGCGGTTGCCTACCTGTAAGAGGGGACCGTTTTCGGCTCCTTTTATTGAGGTATTCTTTTACCCACCCAGGGACTACTCTTGGACGTCCCAATTGTCTGGGTCTCCCAATGGAGCGACAAAGAAAAAGGGAATTTTGTTTACTTACCGTAAATTCCTTTTCTTCTAGCTCCTATTGGGAGACCCAGCACCCGCCCCTGTGCCCTTCGGGCTGGTTGTTCTTTTGTGTACACATGTTGTTGATGTTGATTTGTTCTTATGGTTCATGGTCTTCAGTTCTCCGAACATCCTTCGGATTGAATTTACCCTAGACCAATTTATAAGTTTTCTCCTTCCTGCTTTTGCACCAAAACTGAGGAGCCCGTGATCCACGGGAGGGTGTATAGGCAGAGGGGAGGGGTTACACTTTTTTAAAAGTGTAATACTTTGTGTGGCCTCCGGAGGCAGAAGCTATACACCCAATTGTCTGGGTCTCCCAATAGGAGCTAGAAGAAAAGGAATTTACGGTAAGTAAACAAAATTCCCTTTTTTTTAACCCTCTTATTTTTAGTGGGGCGAATGGGGAGTGATTTAAATTTTTAGTTGGTTTTTTTAATTCTTTAAAACTTTTTTTTAAATTTTTTTTATTTTAATAGTCCCCCTCGGGGTAAGGATTAGCTGTCTGATCGCTTGTTCATTTCTGCTGATCAGAGCGGCAGAGCTCTGATCAGCTGAAATGCTGCTGTCCTGTTACAACCAGCCGGCTGTAACAGGATGTGAGTCATGAGTCATGACATAACCCTGTGCTACCATGGCAACCATCGGCTTCCCGTGATCGCGTCACGGGGACTCCGATAGCGTCGAGGAAAGGAAATTTCCCTGCCATGGCCATTTACATTGCGCTGTCAGTAATTGACAGCGCGGTCTAAGGGATTAAAAGGCATGGGTGAATCGTGGATCCACCCTTTCTTGTAAGCTACACATGTCTGCTGTTCAGATCAGCATATATGTGCGGAAATCGGTGCCGGTTTACTGCAGCAGCCGACGATGATTACACCGCCATTATCTACGATGTACCCAGTACGTCCAATGTCTGTAAGAGGTTAAGTCCCTTGTGGTCATTCCTATGTAGATTTTCTGGCATGGATACTGGGCGTAATAAATCACGCCCTTAGAAGCACAAATATGTTGGTGATTTATTGTGTAAGTTTGTGTTCTTTCCGATTTTTTAATGGGAATCTGTCACCAGATTTGGGGACTACAAGCTGTGTCCAATACCACTGAGTTCTTATATACAGCATTCCAAAATACTGTATATAAGAGCCTAGGCCGCTCTGTAAAACGGAAAAAGTACTTTTATAATACTCACCTAGGGTGGGTCCAGTCCAATGGGTGTCGCAGCTCTCCAGTGCGGTGCCTCCTCTTTCAGGTCTGACGCATCCTCTCTGCTGCGATCTTCGGCCTCCTTCTTCCCAGTCCGGTGTGGATGATGTGTCTACGTCATCCACACGAGCCGACATTGCGGTCCTGCGCAGGCGCATTCATCTGCCCTGCTGATCAAAGTACTGTAATGTGCAGGCGTGAGGAAAGGTTAACCCCTTCACGACCGGCCGACTTTACACTTTCCGGTATTTTTGGGGGGTTTGCCATTCTTCTGACAGACGTAACTTTTTTTATTTTTCAGTCAATATGGTCATGTGAGGGCTCATTTTTTGCAGAATGAGCTGTAATTTTAAATGAAACCGTGAGTTTTACCATGCAGTGTACTGTAAAATGGCAAAAAAATTCCAAATGTGGAGAAATTGCAAAAAAAAGTGTGATTGCTCTATTGTTTTTGAGACATTTTATTCACTGTGTTCACTATATGGTAAACCTGATGTGCTGCTGTGATGCCTGAGGTTACTGCAAGTTTGTAGACACCAAACATGAATAGGTTTATTTTAATCTAAGGGGTTAAAAAAATAATCAGAAGTTTGTCCGAAAAAAGTGACGGACGTTTTGCGCCATTTTCTGAGACCCATAGCGTTCTCATTTTTTTAAATCTATGGCTCAGTGATGGCTTTTGTTAGTATCTCGAGCTGACGTTTTTAACAGTATCATTTTCTTTATCGTTCCTTTGGGAGACCCAGACCTTGGGTGTTTAGCTTCTGCCTCCGGAGGACACACAAAGTACTACACTTGAAAGTGTAGCTCCTCCCTCTGAGCTTATACACCCCCTGGTGAGCAGACCCAGCCAGTTTATCGCTTTGTGTTCAGGAGGCATACATCCACACATGCATTCTCATATGATTTTTTCCTTTTTGGAATGAGATTGAAGAAGTGCGGGTCCACGTCTGGACCCCCGGCATGTCCCTTCTCACCCCACTGTGTCGGCGGTGTTGTAAAGTTGATTTCCAAGGCTGGAGCCTTACATGCCGTGCTCCTTCACCATCCCTCCTGGGCTCTGGCTTGAAGTGGGAGCCAGCACAGTCTCCATGCCTGGCAGGAGACCGGTCTCCATCCGCAGCCCTTCAGGACCCTGCTGGACCGGAGCACTCATCCCCAGGGACCTGGCCCTGCGTCTCAGCAGCTAAGTACCTGAGACGTTTATATATTGGGGGTCCCTGTGCTTTATTGTTTGGGGAGAGTGTGCTTACTGTATTTATTGGCATTTCCGGCGGATTCTCTAGCTGTCGCCCGAGAACCGGTCTCTGGTTGTGGACCACTGTATATACTCTCTGGGGTTCATTCTCTTGCAGAGCCCCCGCTCCAGCAGCATGTCTCACATGAGGAGCAAGGCTCCAAAGCTTTATACTGTATGCGCTGCATGTAAGCTCCAGCTGCATGAACCGAGCACCTATCCACATTGTGATGTCTGCTCTAACTTGGTGGTGCCACAGCATGGAGTCTCACCCCCAGTGGTCTCTCAGGCTGCTCCTGCACCTGTGGCTGAACCCCCGGCTTGGGTAGAATCCTTTTCTAGGTCTATTTCCCAGTCTTTTGCTGAGTCCATGGGACTTCTGTCCAGGACTTTGATGAATATGCATCAGCCCCCTTCACAGGGTGCCTCTACTGCTAAGGGTCCCTTAGGACCGGAGCTCACAGAGGATTCATCATCAGGGCCCAGACCCCGTCCTCCTAAGAGGAGACGCAGGGTTTCCTCTCCCTCCTCCTCCCGCGGCTCTGATTCAAGAGCTGACTCGCAGGATGAGGAGGATGCCTTTACAGGGGGCTCGGAGGCTAACTCCATGTACCCCATTGATCTGTCCGAGGGTGACTCAGATCTTAGTGACTTGATTGCTTCCATTAATTCTGTACTGGATCTCAATCCGCCAGTATCAGAGGAACAACCCTCTCTGGCAGAAAAACACCAGTTTACCTAGCCTAAGAGAGCAAAGAGTGTGTTCTTTAACCACTCCAGTTTTCAGGCTGCTGTGACCAAGCCCAGGGCCTGTGCTGACAAACGCTTCCCAAAGCGTGGTTCTGATGACCGTTTTCCCTTTCCACCTGAGGTGGTCAAGGAGTGGGCTCATTCACCAAAGGTAGACCCTTCGGTGTCTAGGCTCTCAGCCCGGACCGTTGTGTCGGTGGCTGATGGCACCTCCCTTAAGGATTCCACTGACTGTCAGATTGACCTTCTGGCCAAATCCGTGTATGAAGCGGCGGGGGCCGCGTTTTCCCCGACTTTTGCAGCAGGAGATGCATTCCCTCACCAGGGAATCTATGCCCGAAATGGTTGCCTTAACTTCTCAAGCTTCAGCTTTTTCATCTTACGCCATGTCTGCCATGCTGGAGGCTTCTCACCGCACTGCGGTGGCTTCGGCTAATTCCCTCATTATCCGCAGGATCTTGTGGCTTCGAGAGTGGAAGGCAGATGCTTCTTCTAAGAAGTACCTTGCTGGGCTCCCTTTTGCTGGGTCCCGGCTGTTCGGAGAACAGCTGGATGAAATTATTAAGGAAGCTACTTTCGGGAAGAGTACTTCCATGCCACAAACCAAAACCAGGAAACCTGCCCAGGGTAGGAGTCAGTCGAGGTTTCGCTCCTTTCGTTCCTCCAACTGGTCGTCCTCTAAGCCCTCGGCCTTGTCCGCTAACTCAGCCAAGGACCAGAAATCCAACTGGCGCCCAAAAGCGCGTCCACAGAAGACCGCAGGAGGTGCTGCCACTAAGGCAGCCTCCTCGTGACTCTCTGCCCGCTCCGGCGACGTCCTTAGTCGGTGGCAGGCTCTCCCACTTTGGCGACGCTTGGTTTCAACACGTCTCCGATCAGTGGGTGAGAGATATCATCTCCCACGGCTACAGGATAGAATTCTCTTCCAGCCCGCCAAACAGATTTTTTCTCTCAACTCCCCCTTGCTCCAAGGCCGCCGCCCGGGAACGGTTCAGAGGTTTCTACTCAAATCTCTTCCTAGTTCCCAAAAAGGACGGTACCTTCCGGCCCATCCTGGATCTCAAGCTTCTCAACAAGCATGTTCAAGTGCGGCACTTTCGCATGGAGTCTCTGCGATCAGTCATTGCCTCAATGACCCAAGGGGATTTCCTGGCATCCATCGACATCAGAGATGCCTATCTGCATGTTCCAATTGCAGTTTCACACCAGCGTTGGCTACGTTTTGCAATAGGAGAAGATCATTTCCAATTCGTGGCTCTTCGCTTCGGGTTAGCCACGGCCCCTCGGGTATTCACCAAGGTCATGGCAGCAGTGATTGCAGTTCTGCACCTCCAGGGGTTGGCAGTGATTCCTTACCTGGACGACCTTCTAGTCAAGGCTTCATCCAGCGCAGACTGTCATCGGAGTGTCTCGCTCACTCTCGCCACTCTAGCCCAATTCGGGTGGCTTGTCAATCTTCCCAAATCCTCTCTGACTCCGACCCAGAGTCTCACGTACCTAGGGATGCAGTTCGAGACTTTGCCGGCACTTTTGAAGTTGCCCTTAGTCAAACAGCAGTCACTCCAGCTAGCGGTGCGCTCTCTGCTGAGGCCCCGCCGTTATACCCTCAGGCGTCTGATGCAGGTGCTGGGTCAAATGGTAGCGTCCATGGAGGCTGTTCCCTTTGCCCAGTTCCATCTGCGCCCCCTGCAGCTGGACATTCTCCGCTGTTGGGACAAGCGGCCTTCCTCCTTACACAGGTTAGTGGCTCTGTCGCCACGGATCAGGAGCTCTCTTCAGTGGTGGCTTCGGCCCCTCTCCCTGTCCCAAGGGCGCTCCTTCCTGACCCCGTCCTGGGTGATTCTCACCACGGATGCCAGTCTATCCGGCTGGGGAGCGGTATGTCTCCACCACAGAGCGCAGGGCACTTGGACTCCGTCCGAGTCAGCCCTTTCAATCAATGTGCTGGAAACCAGAGCCGTGCTTCTAGCTCTCCTAGCTTCTCACCACCTGCTGGCGGGCAGGCACATTCGAGTCCAGTCAAACAACGCGACCGCGGTTGCCTACATCAATCACCAGGGCGGGACACGAAGCCGCCTAGCAATGATGGAGGTACAACGCATCCTTCAATGGGCGGAGGACTCCAAGTCCACCATATCCGCAGTCCACATCCCAGGCGTGGAAAACTGGGAGGCAGATTATCTCAGCCGTCAAACCGTGGACGGTGGCGAGTGGTCCCTGCACCCGGCAGTGTTTTAGTCAATCTGCCGCAAATGGGGCACTCCGGACGTGGACCTAATGGCATCCCGTCACAAATTTTCCTGTCCTGGTGTCGCTCTACCGACCATCCTCCTTGGCCATTCTCCTTGCCGACCCTTCTGTCTTTTCTACAGTCCGGTCTGCAGCTAGGACTGTCCCTCAACTCTCTCAAGGGACAAGTCTCAGCTCTGTCAGTTCTGTTCCAGCGGCGTCTCGCTCGGCTGGCTCAGGTTAGCACCTTCATGCAAGGCGCGTCTCACATCATTCCGCCTTACCGGCGGCCCTTGGATCCCTGGGACCTTAACTTGGTTCTCACGGTTTTGCAGAAACCCCCTTTTGAGCCTCTTGGGGAGGTTTCTTTGTATCGTCTTTCTCAGAAGGTGGCCTTTCTGGTGGCCATAACTTCCCTCAGGAGAGTCTCTGATTTGGCTGCGCTCTCTTCGGAGTCACCTTTTTTAGTTTTTCATCAAGACAAGGTGGTTCTCCGTCCGACTCCGGACTTTCTTCCTAAGGTGGTCTCTCCTTTCCACCTTAACCAGGACATTACCCTACCTTCCTTCTGTCCGGCTCCTGTTCATCGCTTTGAAAAAGCGCTGCATACTCTGGATCTGGTGCGTGCTCTCCGGATCTATGTGTCTCGCACCGCTGCGCTTAGGCGGTGCACCTCTCTTTTTGTGCTAACCACAGGTCGGCGCAAGGGCCTCCCTGCTTCTAAGCCGACCTTAGCCCGTTGGATTAGATCGACCATTTCGGACGCCTACCAGAGTACTCAGGTGCCTCCCCCGCCGGGGATCAAGGCACATTCGACCAGAGCTGTCGGTGCCACTTGGGCTTTCAGGCACCAGGCTACGGCTCAACAAGTCTGTCAGGCTGCCACTTGGACTAGCCTGCATACCTTCTCGAAGCACTACCAAGTGCATGCTCATGCTTCGGCAGATGCGAGCTTGGGCAGACGCATCCTTCAGGCGGCTGTCGCCCATTTGTGAAGTTAGGTTCTGCCTACTTCTTAATTTTTCTGTTTATTCCCACCCAGGGACTGCTTTGGAACGTCCCATGGTCTGGGTCTCCCAAAGGAACGATAAAGAAAAAGAGAATTTTATTTACTTACCGTAAATTCTTTTTCTTATAGTTCCGTATTGGAAGACCCAGCACCCTCCCTGTTGCCTGTTGGCAATTTCTTGTTCCGCGTGTTATCACCGGCTGTTGTCGTGGACAGAGTCTCCGGTTGTTCCGGCTCTTGCTCTGTTCTACTTGTGGGTGGCTATTCTCCTTCAGCTTTTGCACTAAACTGGCTGGGTCTGCTCACCAGGGGGTGTATAAGCTCAGAGGGAGGAGCTACACTTTTAAGTGTAGTACTTTGTGTGTCCTTCAGAGGCAGAAGCTAAACACCCAAGGTCTGGGTCTCCCAATACGGAACTATAAGAAAAAGAATTTATTGTAAGTAACAAAATTCTCTTTTTTGCGCAGATGCTATGTTTTCATTGCCTGTTATTGCATTTTGCTTAAGATTTAGGGGGTGATGCGGGGTGCATTGTGTGTGTGTAGGGGCTGATGGACGGTGCATTATGTGTGTGTGTGTGTGTGGGTGTAGGGAGTAATGGGGGTGCATTGTGTGTGTAGGGAGTAGTAGGGGTGCATTGTATTGTGAGTGTGTGTGTGTAGGGGGTGATGGGGGGTGCATTGTGTGTGTGTAGGGGCTGATGGATGGTGCATTGTGTGTGTGTTTGTGTAGGGAGTAATGGGGGTGCATTGTGTGTGTAGGGAGTAGTAGGGGTGCATTGTATTGTGAGTGTGTGTGTGTAGGGGGTGATGGGGGGTGCATTGTGTGTGTGTAGGGGCTGATGGACGGTGCATTGTGTGTGTGTTTGTGTAGGGAGTAATGGGGGTGCATTGTGTGTGTAGGGAGTAGTGGGAGTGCATTGTATTGTGTGTGTGTGTGTGTGTAGGGGGTGATGGGGGGTGCATTGTGTGTGTGTAGGGGCTGATGGACGGTGCATTGTGTGTGTGTGTGTGTGTAGGGAGTAATGGGGGTGCATTGTGTGTGTGTGTGTGTGTGTGTGTGTGGAGTAGTGGGGGTGCATTGTATTGTGGGTGTGTGTGTGTAGGGGGTGATGGGGGGTGCATTGTATTTGTGTGTGTAGCAGGTGAAGGGGGGATGTATTTGTGTGTGTGTGTGTGTGTGTGTGTGTGGGGGGGTAATGGAGCGTGTATTGTGTGTGTGTGTGTGTGTATGTGTGAGGGTAATGGGGGTGCATTGTAGTGTGTGTGTGTAGGGGGTGATCGGGGGTGCATTGTGTGTGCGTAGGTGGGGATGGGGGGGTGCATTGTATTGTGTGCGTGGGGAGATGGTAATGGGGGGTGCATGGTATTTGGGTGTGTGTATGTAGTGGGTGATGGGGGGATGTATTGTATTGTGTGTGTGTGTGTGTGTGTGTGTGTGGAGAGGGGCGCGGAGTCATTAATCGAGCTATAGTTACATTTAATTCTCAAAATTTTCGTTTCATTCACCTTTTCCGTTCTAATATTTTACAATGTGAACGACCATGGCTTTGATCCTGGGTACGCCCATGCACAGGCCTGAGTGGGCCCCGGCACCCAGCCTTTCAATCGTAAACTTCAGTGATCGTACAAGTTCTGTATGATCACTGAAGTTTTCGCAGTTGCAGGACCTTTAGTGACATCACATGTGTCATGTGACTCACCAAAGGTCCTAGCGGTGCACTGCGGGAGTCCCCAGGCCTGCACCAACCGCGCCGGTATTCAGATGTATGCGCGTCTTTCAGGCGCGCAATACATTTGTACAGTGCGGCCGGTGACAGGAGGGAGAGCAGCTCTGCTCAGCCCCGCAACGTACCGTCATCGCCAGGGCTGCAGAGGAGCGCGCCTCAGTCCTGCACCGACATCATCATCACCGAGGCCACAGCTGCAGGGATGAAGAGGAGGACGCGCAGGCACAGGTAAGCGCTCCAGAGGAGTCGAAGATGTACTTTTATATGAGGGGCTGCGGGTGGGGGAGGAGCAGTGTTATTTTACAAGTGGCATTAAGAAGCGGTGGGGGACTTTATGGAGCATATTATGGGGCAGTGGCGGACATAATAGGGCAGTGGGGGACATAATAGGGCAGTGGGGACATTATAGGGCAGTGGGGGACATTATAGGGCAGTGGGGGACATAATAGGGCAGTGGGGGACATAATAGGGCAGTGGGGGACACAATAGGGCAGTGGGGGACACAATAGGGCAGTGAGGGACACTATAGGGCAGTGGGGGACTTTATAGGGCAGTGGGGAACATTATAGGGCAGTGGGTGACATTATAGGGCAGTGGGTGACATTATAGGGCAGTGGGGGACATTATAGGGCAGTGGGGGACATTATAGGGCAGTGGGGGACATAATAGGGCAGTGGGGGACATTATAGGGCAGTGGGGGACATGATAGGGCAGTGGGGGACATGATAGGGCAGTGGGGGACATGATAGGGCAGTGGTGGACATGATAGGGCAGTGGTGGACATGATAGGGCAGTGGGGGACATGATAGGGCAGTGGGGGACATGATAGGGCAGTGGGGGACATGATAGGGCAGTGGGGAACATCATAGGGCAGCGGGGGACATCATAGGGCAGCGGGGGACATAATAGGGCAGCGGGGGACATTATAGGGCAGTGGAAGGACATTATAGGGTAATGGGGGCCATTATGAAGCAAATTGGGGCATTATAGGTCAGTGGGGGACGTTGTGAAAGAAATTGGAACATTATAGGGCAATGGGGGACATTATGAGGCATCAAAGATTTTGGAAGGCAGCATAGTATAATGAGGAGGGGGGGATTTATACAGGGATGTAGTTGGGAGAGATATTATAGAAAGGGCAATTTTTGGGGGGACATTTTGGAAAGGGGCACTTTGTGGGGCTATTTTGGAGAGCAGGATTGTGGGGTGATATTTTGAGCAGGAAGCAATTAACAACCCCTTCTGATTCCACTTGTTTCCCCAGACATTATTAAATAAAAGGGGCCAGGATGAGGGACATAATTACTATATGGGGCCAGGATGAGGGACATAATTACTATATGGGGCCAGAATGAGGGACATACATTATTAGTTTATGGTGGCACATGGGGCATAATTACTGTAGGGGCAAATTAGGGGACATTATTACTGATGAAATATAAGTTCATTTTGAGGATACTGTCTCCAATGGGGGAACAAGAGTCTGACGTGGTGTAGAAATTGGGGAAATAGTGAGGAATGTACTCTGGGAGTGATCGGCTATAGGTGACTGTTATTTTCTGCAGAGTCGCGTCTTGGCAGGAAGAAGTGATGACGGTCAGCGCCGGATGAAGAGAAAAAGCGAAGATGAATAAAGTCAGCTAGAGACGTCACTGGTAAGTCAGTCACGGTATTTCTCCCTTGTATGTGGTTGTATTCGGTCACTATGTGGTCTGGTCACGGTGTGGTGGTATTTCTCCCTTGTATGTGGCTGTATTTGTTCAGTGTTTGGTGGTAATATGTGGTCTGGTCACGGTGTGGTGGTATTTCTCCCTTGTATGTGGCTGTATTTGGTCACTGTTTGGTGGTAATATGTTGTCTGATCACTGTGTGGTGGTATTTATCCCTTGTATGTGGTTGTATTTGGTCACTATGTGGTGGTAATATGTTGTCTGGTCGCGGTGTGGCGGTATTTCCCCCTTGTATATGGTATTATTGATTTTGGTATAGTGGATTGTGTTGTGTATGGAGGTTACTTTCTCTCTATAAGGGGGAGATTTTTTCCAGTAGAAATTAAATACTTAAACATTTAACCCCTCCCCTCCCTGTCCTGCCCTGTCCTGTGACTATTACACTGCAGTAAATATGCACTTACAGAGATTCTCCAGTGAAAACAAGTAATCACCTTTACTAAGGCCACGTGCACACACTGAGTATTCAGTGAGTTTTTTTACCTCAGTATTTGAAGCCAAAACCAGGAGCAGTAAAATCAGAGAAAAAGTGTGTGAACGTAGCCTAAAGATTAGTGATAACTTATTCATCTGTGTGGACCGATTGCTGGGACCTGCACCGATCGTGCAACTTTTATCCCCCATTACACTGGAGCTCGTGTCCGACTCGACCCCTGATCCATTCATTCCCTCAGTGGCTGCGAGCGCTGCGCTTGTTATTATCTGGCTGCTCCACAGAGGATGAATGGAGCTGCGGTCACACATCCCACCCCACAGAGGATGAATGGAGCTGCAGTCACACACCCCACCCCACAGAGGATGAATGGAACTGCGGTCACACATCCCACCCCACAGAGGATGAATGGAGCTGCTGTCACACACCCCACCCCACAGAAGATGAGTGGAACTGCGGTCACACATCCCACCCCACAGAGGATGAATGGAGCTGCGGTCACACACTCCACCTGCTGCTGCAAAAAGTTCCCCAATCTTCCTATCGGTGCGGTTTCCACTGGTCTGGTTCCACCGATCAATAAGTTATCACCAACCTACCCTGTGGATCGGTGATAACTTGTTTTCACTAAAGACCCCATTACTGCAAACTACTATAATTGTACATCCCAGTTATGATGCACAATATAGATGTGCAGGAGCCGTCTGTGTATACAGTCAAAGCAACACAATAATGGCGATAACACTAATGGGTGTTTATATTTAGCTGTAGGGTGGGCCCCTGGAGTCAATTCTCCTGGTGGGCCCCAGACAGCCCAGTCCACCCCTGGCTATCATGATAGCCACCAGATCGTTAAGGGGTTAAAGATCTCTTACGCATATGCACTACAATACATGGATCTGCTTTGAGCAGGACAGATCAAAGTGCGCCTGCGCAGGACCTCAATGCCAGCTAGTGAGCATGATGTAGGACGCGTCATGCACATGGGCCTCAGAAAAAGGAGGATGGCGATCGCCGCAGAGAGGAAATGCCGGACTAGAGAGAGGAGGCAATGGGTTTGAGATAATGATCAATAACTTTGCTAGCTATTTCATCATCAGCTGATGGTCTCCTTTTTTTCTCAGCTCCAGATCCCCTTGAGTGGAGCCCCAAAAATTGGTCTGTGCGATTTCTTCCTGTAAGCTCCCAAAGTAAGTCTGCCATCTTGTCTTTCTTCTTCCTGCTCCAGCTGTAAGGCTACTTTCACATTTGACAGGATGCAAACCGCATATGACCGGATCCTGTGGATTGAATGTGCAACGCATGCAACCGCAATTGTTATTTTATTGTTATTTTATTGTATGCTTCTACTTTTACTTGTGATGGATGAAGGGGAACACAGAATTTATCGGCTTGCACTGGAGTCAGCTGATCGGGAATAAGCTGAACTCCTGATCTCACAGCCCGCCCACGCTGTGATGGATGCAGGTTAACAGCAATCACTGCCTGCTGCCGATCACGTGTGACCATGTTCGGGCTGTGTGGTCATGAGTTCAGCTGAGTTCAGATCAGCTGACTCCAGTGTCGGCCGATTACTTGTTCTGTGTCCCCCTGCATCCATCGCAGAGTGTGCGGGCTGGAGTTCAACAGAGTTCAGATCAGCTGACCCCAGTGTCGGACGAATTCAGCTGACCTCACAGGCAGCACACGCTGCGATGGATGCAGGGGCACCCAGAACAAGTAATCGGCCAACACTGGAGTCAGCTGATCAGATTACTTGATCTGCTGGCTGTATGGTTAGAAGTAGGGATGAGTGAGCACTAAAATGCTCGGGTTCTCGGTAGCCCATGAGTATTTTTTTTTTTTAAATTCATTAAAAAATAAACAAAAACCCCAAAAACATAACCCTAACTCTAGGGTTAGGGGGTAAAAAAAATAAAATGTGTGGACTCCCGCTGCATTTTCTAATGCTAAGGTAACCCAAGCAGCTACTGGCTGCTAACCCCCACTGCTTATATGACCTTCACTGGCAATGAAAAATCCAGGGAAGCCCTTTTTTTAACGTTTTTTGCGCAAAAACTAAAAAAAAAAAAGACAGCTTCACCCTGTTTTTGTATGCTAGCCAGGTAGAGCAAGTAGGTACGTGCTGCCCCCAACCCCCAGCTGCCTATTTGTACCCGGTTGGGAACCAAAAATACAGGGAAGCCCTTTTTTAATTATTTCATGAATTTCATGAAATAATTAAAAAAAAACAAAAAAACGACATGGGCTTCGCCCAATTTTTGTGATGAGCCAGGTACAAGTAGGCAGCTGGGGATGGGAATACGCAGTGCAGGGTGGACCAAGCTTTCTTGCCCCCCCCCGCTTCGAATTGCAGTCAACAGTCGCCCCAGAAAATGGCGCTTTCTTAAAAGCGCTATCTTCTGGCGTTGTATCCAACATCTCTCCCAGCGGGTGGCACGTTGGGTAATAAGGGGTTAATACCAGCTTTGTTTTACCTGCTGGTATAAAGCCTGAGATTGCTAATGTCAGGCCAAGTTTGACCCGGCCATTACGAATCTCCAATAAAGGGTTAAAAAAAAAGACATCACACAGAAAAAATACTTTATTAGAAATAAATACACAGACACTTTATTAGAAATAAATACACAGACACACTTAGGGACTCCATCTTTATTACTCCCTCTCACCCCTTCACGATCCTGGTCTTCTGTCTGAGAGAGAGGGAGATTTCTGTATTGACCATGCCAAGTTGCTTTCTGGGCATGCTCAGTACAAAAAACAGGATTCTGTCTATCAGGATCCGGCGACTTCCGGTACAGCAGGATCGGGGTCATTGAAATACATTGCAGGTACCACTGCATGTACTAATACAGATGGCCACCTGGTGGCGCTATAATAACACAAAAATCTAATATCACCCATGTAACGCAGCCTAAGCCTCAAAGGCTACCATTACTATTATCGATAGAGCTAACAGCCATGAATCATCGTGATCCGGACTCACCTATAAAGTTCACTTATAACTGGATGTTTTGAGTAGCCCTGACACGCGTTTCTCACCTGGTTTCCTTGCTTGAGGAAAGTATAATGTGCATGTTTTTATATGTGGTGTCTTGGGCGAGATCGTCGCTGTTTGGACGCGTGCAGGGGGTGGGACGCCGCACATAGAGTCCGCCTCATCCGGTCATTCCAGGGGAAGCAGTTAACCCATGCATCCTTCTAAGGAAGCTCCCTCGGCGGGGACTCATGCTGAGGCAGCCACGCACATGCGCATCCAACGAGACCATATTACTACTGCCACCTACTACTGGCAAGTGAAAGGGCACGACCAGGGTGGTAAGAAAATCATCCAAACATAAGGAGAATCAGCGTTAGCCTAAAGAATATGACCATGTATAGTCCTTAAAAGATTTTCTAATGTCCCTATATCATGCAGAGATAAAATTCATATAGTAATATGTGTATATATATATATATATATATATATATATATATATATATATATATATATATATAAATATATATATATATACACCCCTAGATTCTAAATGGACCTTGTCAATACCACAAATTTTCAATCCTGTGGGACCACAGTCATGGCGCAGCTTGTAATGTCTCTGGATCATCCTCAGGGAATCAAGATCCACAACATCACACACCGCAATTATTCCCTAACATGTTCCCTCGTGCGGATGCGTTTTTCCCTTGATGTAACCCAATATAAATTAGGCTACAGTCACATACTGCATAATAGATAACGTGACTTTTAGTGCATGATTTGTAACTTTTTATTTTATACTCTTTAGGTCCATCCCAAGCTGACAACATCTCTGGGCAGACAAAAGGAAAACAACCAAATTTGGGACTCCCTTTCTCAAAGCGAGATACCACCCTACGTACGTAATGGTTCTTCACCAGCATATCCTTTAGGCTTTTCCCCCTTCTAACAGGTAAGAGTGGGCGATGAGTAAAACGTCGTTCAAACTCTGGTCGGTCTTCAGTAACGACCAGTGTTTGTTCAAGATCTGCCTGATCGCCCCCCTCTGACTGTTAACTTGGAGATGAAATGTATCTGTGAGGAAAAGAAGGATTTTTGTGTACTCACCGTAAAATCTCTTTCTCTGAGTCTTCATTGGGGGACACAGGACCGTGGGTTATGCTGCTGCTGTCACTAGGAGGCTGACACTAGGTAAACAAAAAAATTTAGCTCCTCCCTAGCAGTATACACCCTGAGCCGGAGGCGTACTCAAATCAGTTTGGTGCACAAGCAGTAGGAGAAGTACAAACACAACCATACCCAAATCCAGGTAACTACTACAATAAAGTCGCCATGCTTAAAGTGGCCGAGGAACATGGACCACTGAAACATTGCAGGCAATAAGTAAATGACAAAAAAACAAAACCATAAACCAAAACCAAGCAGGGTGGGTGCTGTGTCCCCCAGTGAAGACTCAGAGAAAGAGATTTTACAGTGAGTACACAAAAATCCTTCTTTCTCTTTCGTTTTATTTGGGGACACAGGACCGTGGGACGTCCAAAAGCAGTCCCTGGGTGGGAAGAGGCAAGCCCCACGGATAGGAAGGAAACGGCCTCCCTCGGCGGGCTTGCCCAAGATGTGAATGCACCTACCTTGTTCAGGTGTGCTACTGCCGCCTGCAAAACCTATTTCCCAAGACTGGCCTCTGCCGATGCTTGGGTGTGAACCTGGTTGAACCTGGTAAAGGAATGCAGACTAGACCAGGTGGCGGTTCCACGGACCTGGTCGGCCGACGTCTGATGCGTAAACGGCCAAGAGTTTCCCACCGCACGGGTAGAGTGCGCCTTTACTCTCCGAAACGGAGAGCTGTCCTTTATCCCAGAGGTCTTGGAAATGGCGGAACGGATCCATCTGGCAATTGAGGCCCTGGGTACCAGCATGCCCCTCTTGGGTACGGATGGAATGAAGAACAGACCGACCGTCTTACGGGAAGGTGCGGTCCTGGAGGCATAGAGTTTGAGGGCTTGCACCAGGTCCAGAGTATGCAAGGCCCTTTCAAGGCTGTGAGAAGTACCAGGATCGGAGGACAGAGAAGAAAATCTCCTCATTTGGCTGGAACGGTGAGACCGCCCTGGTCAGAAGGGAGGGATCTGGCCGGAGCACCACCTTGTCCTGGTGGAAGACCCGAAAAGGGGTAAGGACCGAAAGATCTTTTAGCTCTGATGATCTTCGTATAGAAGAGATGTCAACGAGGAACACCACTTTCCACAACAGGTGAGAAGGAAAGAATCTCGAAAGGTGCAAATGGTGGACCTTGAAGCGAACCTAGCACTAGCATAAGGTCCCACTGTTCAAGTGGACGACGATACGGCGGAGCTGGATGAACAACTCCCTGAAGGAAGGCCTTGATCCGCGGGCGATAGGCGAGAGTCCTCTGAAACAGAATTGACAGAGCCGACACTTGGCTTTTAAGCGTGGAGAATGTGAGACTTGCATCCAGACCTGACTTGAGGGGCGGGAGAAGGAGAGAGAAGAGATGCTGTGTTCTTCAGACCACCGGAGGAAGAAACGCTCCACGTGCGGTAGTGGATTCTCGCAGAAGATGGCATCCTGACCCTAATCATTGTCTATATTAACTTGTCTGTCGAAAAGCCTGCCTGAGGTATTACCCAGGATACAGGAGCCAGACTGACAAATTTAGGACTTTGAGTTCTGGTGGGAGAGGGAGAGAGAGAAGGCCCTGCCACAGAAGATCAGGATGGTCTGGAAGGCACCCCGGGACGACCTCGTGGGGCTGAATAAGTTCCGCGAACTATGCTATTCTGGGCCACTCTGGAACCATTAGAATAACTGGAAATCCTTCCGCCCTGATGTTCTTGAGAACCTTCGGAATCAGGGGCCGCAGCGGGAAGAAGTACGGGAGCCTGCACTGGGTCCACACGTCGACCCCTAGTGCCAAGTGGTCGCGGTAGCCCGCGATGAACCATGGAAACTGACAGTCGAATCAAGAGGCCATTAGGACCACCTTCGGAGTCCTTTATCTGCCACCGATCTGGTTGAAGCTTTCCCTGTTGAGGGACCATTCGCCTGAAGCGAGACCTTCCTTGCTAGGTAGGCATATTGAATGTACAGCGACAGCAGAACTTCGCCGACTTCCATGGAGGTGATCACAGAGCGGGGGGACTCCATGCAAAATGCTCGAGGGCTCACCGACCTGCTGAGAAAGCTCCGGGACGGGGCGGACCGAGCCGACCTTCTTGGGGACCACAAAGAGGCTGCAGTAAAAACGCTGGAAGAGTTCTGATGGAGGGACTGGTACCGCAACTCCAGAGTGGAGGAGAAATTCCATGAAGGGGAGGAATACGCGAACACGCACGGGAGAACCAGGAGGGAGAGAATGAAAAAACGTCTCGGTGGCATTGAATCAAATCTATTTCGTGGTCTGAGACAATGATCCCTCTGACCTAGGTGTCTGCATCTAAAGGGAGCCAGACATGCTGGGAGCAAGACAGTAGCCCCCCTACTAGTCTGGCACTGCTGCCCGCAGACCGCGAGTCATTTGGAGGAGCGGTGATGAGACCTGGAGGCAGACTTCATGGACTGGAGGGGACGCGAACACCAGGAGGGATTGGTCATGAATGACGGAGCCTTCTTGTCCCTCCGAAGGGAGGATGTTTTCCGAGGATGAGGTGTTCTGGACGTGCTTGGGCTGAACTTAGGGAAGAGGAGTACTCTTTTCTCCCATAGCCTTGAAGATCGACTGGACTAGCCTAGCACCGAAAGGACGCTCCCCTAAGAACGGAAGGGAAGTCAGCTACTTACAGAAGCCGGATCAGCGTTCCAGGTCCTGACCCTGAGGACTCGACAGATGGCCACACTGTTGCAGGGGCCTGGGCCGCGCAATTGGCATACGCCAGGGCTGCGTTGAGAAGGTACTCACCAGCGAGTGTGAACTGCGAAGAGATGCTATCCAGTTCCGGAACGGCAGAGACGGCACAGAGTCCGCTGCGCAGAATGTCCGCCCAGGACATCAGTGGCTTTGCAACCCCAACCGAGGCAAAGGCTGGGGAAGGGGAAGTTCCCGCTGGTTCGAAGGCAAAACGGGCCCACCTGTGAATGGTACGATCCGTGGAGTCCCTGAGAGACGCACTGTTAGGGGTGAGAAGTCAGGCAGGATCTGGCGGGCTGACCACAGGGAAGCCTGCCCATTCTTCTTGGAGCCCTTCAGAGAAGGGATAATGTAAAATAATGGACTTACTGCTGGTACATACCGTGACCGGCTGTTGCCTGTGGTTGCTCCGTAGCTCAGTGAACTCTGAATGTCCACTGAATGCGTTATGGACTCGCCTCGTCCGCTTAAAGGAGACTTGGGTGCTCTGAGAAGAGACGGGATCACCTGTATCCTCAGAGTCTGATTCACCGATTCTACCAGGCTATCCACCATGCGCCGAACATCAGCCGACTGCTCGGAATCCAGCAGAGGTGGTACATCTGAGTCATCACCCGATAGGTTGGAGGACTCGCGGGAGGAGAGGAGTCTGGACCTGGGGATGCGGGAGAAGCCTGGGAGGACTCTGAAGACGAGACATGGCAGGTCCGCTTCTGAGCTGTAGCAGAGGACTGTGGGACGAGGCTCACTTACTCCTGAGGAGGCTGCGCTGGGCCTGTGGAGGGCAGACCGAGCGTCGGAAAGAGACGCAGAGCTTGCGCAATGGTCCGAGAAGCCTTAGCGGGGGGAGTCTAGGGACTGAAACAGGGATGCCGACCATTCGGGAGGAGGCGGGAAGCTGGACCCTGCAGGAACGGAGGCTGCGTGGCAGCATCTGAGGCATTGATGGCAGTGTCCTGTTGGTGCTGCGGGTCTGCAGAGCAGCCTGGGCATAGCGGGACATCCTGACCTAGAGGGAATTCACCAAGGGAAGGGGACCTATTTGGATCGGGCGGACCAGGATTATGTAAAGGTACTCTCGCTGGGGCTGCTAGGCAGGAGAACAACTAAACTGTCGCTAACCAGTGAAAGTTATCTAGCGAGGGTTATCTCCATAGGAGCAGAGGGTACCCAGGTCCTGTGCGCTGCCCACCAGTCCAGAGAGAGAAATCCAGGTCACATCGAAGCCAGGAGGTAAAGAACAGCGCGCTGCTGCCTCATACGTAGAAAAAGGGGTTGAGGCCCCACGGTTATATGCTCTAAAGGGGGTTGTGTGGTGGAACACTTATCAAATTTGTTTGCCAGAGCAGTAGCTTTCTCCCAAGGGCGATTCTGATATTATAGTTCATGCCCGGTTCTGTCTATTTAAACTCCTGAGAAAAACTGGATCAGAACTAGGAAGCCATCATTAGAGCAATAAGGGGGGGGCAAGGACTCCCACACCTCTACAAGACAAATACTAACTCCGCTTTCTGCTTATAGTAATGAAATGGTATATATCATTAGTTCTAACTGAGCTTGATCTAGATGTAGAAAATGTATCTCACTTGCTCATGAGTTTTATGATCCTGTTAGCATGCCAGCCTGTTTGTTATTACAAGTCATTGCCTCTTTCTGTCTCAAGTTAACTGATTGATAGCATAATGAGCTAAATTGACCCACATCTAAGCACAAACCTTCCTATATAAGTAAACCTTGCTAAGGGGAAGCATTTATCATTATTATTATAAGACAATGTACACTCTGCCTTGCATCCACATAAAGTGACAGATTAAAGCTAATCTACCTGTGTAACAAAGCTTATAGTTCTCAAGACCTCATCATACAAAATGAGGCCATTGCAAAAGTACCTAGAAGCAACTCTGCTAATAGATAAGCTGGGCTACACAGGCAGACTGGGAGGCAGAACAAGATGGTGAAGAGAAGCTGGAGTTGGCTGGGGGAGGGGCCGTATGAGGGCGGGAAACAGGGCATCCACCGCCCACACTGTGATGCCTGGAGGCTGAGCGGTGGGCGGAGTCGGGGGCGGAACGGCCGGCAAGCCAATACCGTTGCAGCGGGGGGCGTGGCTGGGACGCAGGGAGACTAGGCCGAGACCGGGGCCTAAATTTTCAGCCGCCCGAGGGGGAGAAGGTAGGGGAGAGACTGTCCTACCTGACATCTGCGGTGCCGCTCCAGGGATGGTCCGGTGTGCAGGCAGTGGGCTTTGCACTTGCCTGTGTCCAGCGCACACCTGAAGGTAAGGCTGTGGGCTTCAGGGACGCGGGGAGAGGTGTCTGGAGAGGCAGAGAGGTGGACGCCTGATGGAGGGAAGAAGCTCTTCTGCAACTGTAGGCAGCGATGTGGGCCCCATCCGAAAAGGTGAAAACGCTGCGGGGGTCCAACCTCTGTAGCTTGTCCCTGTGCGCCCTTTGGAGTAATACCACAGGGTGGATCAGGGGTGCCCATGTAGGATCTGCCCCACATGCACTCCCGGGAGTGGTACCACGGGAATGGACAGGGGAGAGGGCCCGACATCTCAAACCTCTGCGACCCTGGGGAGTAGTACCCAAAGGGCTGGAGGGAATGAGGGTGAACATAGGCGACACCTGCAGAAACAGAGAAAAAGGAGAATGAGAGCGATGAGCGTCGCCGAAAAAAATGACAAATACGCAAGAAAAATGTGGCTGAGGGGGGCCGAGATGGCCCACATCAGCCTCCTACGACACTAAGCAAAAACTGATTTGAGTCCGCCTCCGGCTCAGGGTGTATATATGGAGGAGCTAACTTTTTTTGTCTACTTAGTGTCAGCCTCCTAGTGACAGCAGCAGCATAACCCACGGTCCTGTGTCCCCCAATGAAACGAAAGAGAAAAGATTCTTCCCTCTTACTTGTTGATAATAATTGTACCCGTGGAGTACCCTTTTCTGTCTGGTACCCCATTTTTATATTATAGTCCAGAAAATCAATTGCCTCCCGATCTGCCTTATAGGTTAGTTTGATGTTATATGGGTTATTGTTCAACCAAGTCATGAAGCTCTGCAGTTCAGGACCGGTACTTCTCCAGATAATAAAGATGTCATCTATCTTACCACCTAGATGTAAAATTAATAGATTAGGGATAAGCCAAATGGACGACAATGTTTTAATTTTGTTACATACATTTTTCCTTCCTGAGTCCTCTGATACCATACCAAAAAAATATTCAATGCACATGGTTCAAAAGATAGATTTTCAGCTTAGTTTCTCCTTGATGAAAAATGAACCTTGAAATGGTAGCCTCATTTTAACCAAAACCTGGTATTAATAATTGGACAAATTGAAGGACATGGCATTTGATTTACGAGTAATGCAACAACCTTTTCCCAGTTGATCAGTTTTAGACATCCTTAAAATTATCATTAGTGATGACTAGATATGGGCGAATGCTAAAATATTCGGGTTCGGATTGTTCAAATCCAATCATTTCTACATTTGTGTATTCATACCGAATAACAAACCCAACCCAGTAGTGGTCACTCAGTTCAATGAGGTCACTTGAGGTCAGGTTACCTGCGATCATAGGTGGATGACAATGGGCACCTCCAGCTGTGACCGCAAATAACCTAAGTTACGTCACCACACATCGCTGCGACTCATTCTCTGCCTTAAGATCACAGCGGGTGGTCATATTCTATGCCCACGCGCTGTCACTTCAGATGTAGCAGAGCTGGAATCGTTATGGGACCTCGTGTGGATTACATTTGACCTGGGTGTTTTTGGGGTTAATAAAGGAGTGAAAGAGGGTGTTGTTTTTATCTTATTTTGTGTTCACTTACAGATTAGTAATGTGGGTAGGGTTTTCATAGACCCTGCCATTGCTAATCTAGGGCTTAGTGGCAGATGTGAGCTGTTATTAACCCCTTATTAGCCTGATTGCCACCGCACCAGGGGAATCGGGTAAAGTGCCAGGATTGTCACATCTAATGGATGTGACAATCCTGAGTGGCTGTGGGCTGTTATTGTTATGACGCGCATGCTTTATTCTTATTTTCTTTATTTTTCCTTTTTTTATTTATTATTTCCAAAGGTTCCGGATCATTATCCGGAGTTCCCTGAGAACTCCAGGCCCGGGTCCGGTACTCGGGTATTTTTAAAACCTCTCGGATTCTAAATTTTAGAGTCCGGGTCTGTCCATAACTAATCAATAGACAAACAAAAAAAGTGCATAGTGTTCATGTTGTTGTGTAAACAGAAATATTATATGCAAAATTAAAAATGACATGCCATAAGGCAAGCAAAATCAAGAAATGCAAAAAACTAAATTATTGAGTAAATATATTAAATATTAGTTGTATCCTAACTATAATTAAATTGTTGTACAATGTTTTTCTCCACTTTTCTTAGATAATAATCTTTTTTCTTATTTTCTCATAGGCACTTCATTCAGGGAAAAGACCCAATCAAAGTCAACATCTAAGTCACTGAGCGGGTCGAGTGAAGTACCTCAAAATTTGCAGACCACCACAGGTATGGTTTTAGCATATACAGATCTCTAAATTATGGATAAAAAGAAAAAGAAACAATTAAAAATAATTTAACACAAACAGTCCCATTCTCACACCACATAAAAATACCCAATTAAAGAAAACAGCCAAAGCTCTCATTGAGCCCAATAGGAGTCCTTGTGTCCAATCTATAAATCCAATGACTCAAGTTGCGCAAGGGCCTTAACCCTTTAGTGACGGAGCTAATTTTCACCTTAATGACCAGACCAAATTTTGCAATTCTGACCAGTGTCACTTCATGAGGTTATAACTCTGGAACGCTTCAACGGATCCCGGTGATTCTGAGATTGTTTTTTCGTCACATATTGGACTTCATGTTAGTACCAAATTTAGGACAATATTTTTTGTGTTTATTTATGAAAAAAATTGAATATTGGCAAAAATTTTGAAAATTTAGCAATTTTCAACTTTTGAATTTTTATACCGTTAAACCAGAGATTTCTGTGACACAAAATAGTTAATAAATAACATTTCCCACATGTCTACTTTACATCAGCACAATTTTGGAAACAAAATTTTTTTTCGTTAGGAAGTTAGAGGGGTTCAAAGTTTATCAGCAATTTCTCATTTTTACATCAAAATTTACAAAACCAGTTTTTTAGGGACCACATCACATTTGAAGTGACTTCAATAGGCCTAGATGACAGAAAATACCCAAAAGTGACACCATTCTAAAAACTGCACCCCCCAAAGTACTCAAAACCACATTCAAGAAGTTTATTAACCCTTCAGGTGCTTCACATGAACAAAAGCAATGTGGAATGAAAAAAAGCAAAAATTAAATTTTACCTAAAAATGTTGCTCTAACCCAAATTTATTCACTTTTAGAAGAAATAACACAACAAAATGGACCTCAAAACTTGTTCCCCACTTTCTTATGAGCGCGCCGATACCCCACATGTGGTCAGAAACCTCTGTTTGGACAAATGGGAGGGCTCGGAACAGAAGGAGCAATATTTGAATTTTGGAAAGCAAATTTGGCTAAAATAGATTGCGAGCACCATGTTGCATTTACAGGTCCGCTAAGGTACCTAAACAGAAGAAATCCCTCACAAGTGACACCATTTTGGAAACTAGACCCCTCAAGGCTTCTATCTAGGGGTATAGTGAGCATTTTAGATCCACAGGTACTTCACAGATTTTGTTAACGTTACGTTGTCATATTGAAAATTTTAATAATTTTCTCAAAAATGTTGCTTTAGCATCAATTTTCTCACTTTTTCAAGAGGTAATTCCAAAAATTTGACCTCAAGGTTTGTTAACCACTTTTTTATGAGCGCGGTGATACCTCACATGTGGTCTGAAACCTTTGTTTGGACAAATGGGAGGGCTTGGAACGAAAGGAGCAATATTTGAATTTTAGAAAGGAAATTTGGCTGAAAAAGATTGCGGGCACCATGTCGCATTTGGAGGTCCCCTAAGGTACCTAAACAGCAGAAACCCCGCACAAGTGGCCCCATTTTGGAAACTAGGCCCCTCAAGGAATTTATCTAGATGTTTGGTGAGTACCCTGAACCCTCAGGTGCTTCACAGAATTTTATAACGTTGAGCCATGAAAAAAAAAAATAAAATTTTACCACAAAATTGTTATTTCAACCAGGTAGCTTTTTTTTTTACAAGAGTAAAAGGAAAAAATTCAGCATAACATTTATTGTGCAATTTCTCCTGAGTTTGGCGATACCTTATATGTGGTGGAAATCAACTGTTTGGGCGCATGGCAGGGCTCGGAAGGGAAGGAGTGCCATTTGACTGCAAAATTGGCTGGAATCAATAGCGGACGCCAGGTTGCATTTGGAGAGCCCCTGAGGTGCCTAAACAGTGGCGGTCCCCCACAAGTGACTTCATTCTGGAAACAAGACACCTCAAGGCTTTTATCAAGGTGTATAGTGAGCAGTTTGAATCCACGAGTACTTCACAGAATTTGATAAGCTTAGGTTGCCATATTGAAAATTTTCATTTTTTTCACAAAACTGTTGCTTTAGCATCAAATTTCTCACTTTTTCAAGAGACAACAACAAACCGTGGACCCCACAGGTTGTTATCCAATGTCTTATGAGCACAGGGATACCCCACATGTGGCCAAAAACCTCTGTTTGGATAAATGAGAGGGCTTGGAATGGAGGGAGCACCATTTGAATTCTGGAAAAGTTGAAATAAATTGCGCGCACCATGGCACATTAGCAGGGCCCCTTGGGTACCTATACATCAGAAAACCCCCACAAGTGACCCCATTTCTTCAGCGCTCTATTGGGAGACCCAGACGATTGGGGTATAGCTACTGCCCTCCGGAGGCCACACAAAGCACTACACTAAAAAGTGCAAGGCCCCTCCCCTTCTGGCTATACCCCCCGTGGTATCACGGGTTCTCTAGTTTTCAAGCTTTGTGCGAAGGAGGTCAGACATCCACGCATAGCTCCACAGATTTTAGTCAGCAGTAGCTGCTGACTATTTCGGATGGAAGAAAAGAGGGCCCATATAGGGCCCCCAGCATGCTCCCTTCTCACCCGTGGATGGTGTTGTAAGGTTGAGGTACCTATTGCTGGTACAGGGGCTGGAGCCCCACATGCTGTTTTCCTTCCACATCCCCTTGTAGGGCTCTGTGGAAGTGGGATCCTGCCGGCCTCAAAGCTCTGACGCCGGGCTCCATCCACAGACCCAGTTGAACCTGATGGATATGGAGCAGGAGTACAATCAGGGACATGGCCCTGCATCATACAGGTACTCTGTGTCCCCGGCAGGCACAGACACACTCCGGGCTGGCTGGGTGTTGTAGTGCGCCGGGGACCGTAACGATGGAGTTGGTGTTCCTGCAGTTTACTGGGGGACTTTTGTGTATTGGGAACTACCGCGCCGGACGCTCCGGGAGCAGCGGCGCGGCTGGGACTTGTAGTTCGCCGGGGACTGGGCGCCGACCGCGCTTTTACGGCGGCGGCGCTTATAAATCCAGTCCCCGGCTTCTGCGGCCTAGTGCCGCTTCGTTCCCGCCCCCTCCCTGTCACTCAGGGAAGGGGACAGGCGCTGAGCAATCAGCAGCGCCGAGGGCTGGAGCCTTATTTACATGCTCCAGCCCTCTCACTGCACACTGTCGGACGCCGGATTCCCGCTCTGCCTTGGGGCACGCCCACGGCCCGCCCCTCCTCACACGAGCTGGGGAAGACGCCGGCAGCCATTACTGCAGTCCGAGCTCGGACTTTCGGCAACCAGGCAGGACGGTGGCGACCATACACCCGCTTATAGGCGGGCGGTAAGCGGCACACATAGTGCTGACCCCAATATATACTACAGTGTATACATGTGTATTTTAACTGCATAGGTCGCTATATGCCCGCTTGGAGAGCGACACATCAGCAGCAGGAAAGCAGGTGTGCTAAGGCACAGGCTTTCTAGGCTGCTTGTATTGCACGTACTGAAGTGTTCATTTGTATTTATGCTTGTATGCTATACATTGCACTGTACAGTCGCTAGTCTTAGCTATATTCTCCTGGAATGGCTAGACTACAGCAGCAGAAAACCAAGGGTGCTGGGGCACAGGTTTTTTTCTGTGCTGCTTGTATTGCATGGGCTGCAGTGTGCATTTGTACTTGTGCTTGTATGCTATGCATCGCACTGTATGGTCACTCTTCTGGGCTATATTCCCCTAGATGACTAGTCTACAGCAGCAGAAGAGCAGAGGTGCCAGGGCACAGGCTTCTATGCTGCTTGGATTGCTTGTGCTGCAGTGTTCATTTGTACTTTATGCTTGTATGCTATACATTGCACTGTACGGTCACCAATCTTGGCTATATACTTCTAGATGGCTAGTCGGCAGCGGCAAAAAAGCAACACAGATTTTCAGTGCTGTTTTTACTACATGGGAGGCTGTTCATGACACCGTCCCATTGTGTGCATGCTCCCCTGTAGCACTTCGTCTGCCGGGGTCTCTAGCACTTCGTCTGCCGGGGTCTCTACTAGTCGTGGCCAAAGAAACCACCTGTCATCCCTGTCCAAGGACAGGGACGGAGTTGCAGTTTCGACAAATATATTGTCATAAGATAGAGACTTGCAGTCCAGACAGGCCATGGGCAATCTTCCTGACCAACCTCATTTGGAACGGGGGGGTCCCAGGAGGACTCTCTGTATGATAAGGCAGCTCTCCAGGACTTTGATCCTGACATCGCTTTCAATCCGGATACACCGGATGGTAACGCCATACGGAATGATCCTATAGCGTCCATCAATGGAAGGTTGGATCTTTCTCCCTCAGCTCCCCCAGTGGAGGAGTCAGCTTCACAGCAGGAGAAGTCCCTTTTCAGTATCTCAAACGGATATTGAGTATTTTTCTGGCCACGCTGACTTCAGAGAAGCAGTCCAGAAACACCACGCTTACCAGATAAGCGTCTTCTCCAAACGTTTTTAAGATACACGTTATCCCTTTTCCCCTGACGTGGTCAAGCGCTGGACCCAGGGTCCAAAGGTGGATTCTCCAATCTCCAGGCTTGCGTCTAGAGCCATAGTTGCACTGGAGATGGGGCTTCACTTAAAGATGCCATTCACAGACAGATGGACTCTGGTTGAAATCTGTCTAGGAGGCTATCGGCGTGTCGGTTGCTCCGGCATTCACAGCGGTATAGGCAACCTAACCTTTTCAGCTGTTCTTGTGCAGCTGGCCTTGAGCACATGTACATCTGTACCGCAGAGGCGTCCGTAACTCCGCAATGTCTGCACTGCGACTTACCCTATTAATGCTGTCCTAAAAGTACAGTCGAGGTTTCGGTCCTTCCCAAGCTCGGGCAGGTCCCAATTGTCCTCGTGCAAAAGGGCTACAAAACCTCAGACGGGCTCAGATTCCGGCCGGGCTCAATCACGCCCAAGGAAGGCAGCCGGAGGAACCGCTACCAAGGCGGTCTCCTCATGACTCTCAGCTCTCTCTCTCTCTCCGCATCCGCGGTTGATGGCAGATTCCCCCGCCTTTGGCGACATTTAGCTGCCACAGGTCACAGACCGGTGGGTGACGGACTTTGTGCTCACGTGCACAGGACAGTGTTCTGTTCTCGTCCTCCGACTCCATTCTTCAGAACGGCCCCACCTCCCCACCGAGCAGATGCCCTGCTGCAGGCGGTGGACGCTCTAAGAGCAGAAGGAGTGGTGATCCCTGTCCCCCCTCAGGAACGAGGGCGAGGGTTTGTACTCCAATCTCTTTGTGGCTCCAAAAAAGGACTTCCGTCCTGTTCTGGACCTAAAACTGCTCAACAAGCATGCGAACGCCAGGCGGTTCCGGATGGAATCCCTCCGATCCGTCATTACCTCAATGTCTCGAGGAGACTTCCTTGCCTCAACAGACATCAAAGATGCCTATCTCCACGTGCCAATTGCTACGGAGCACCAACGTTTTTCTACGTTTTGTGATAGGAGACGACCATCTTCAGTTCGTAGCTCTGCCATTCGGTCTGGCGGCAGCCCCACGGGGGTTCACCAAGGTCATGGCAGCAGTGGTAGCAGTCTTGCACTCTCAGGGACACCCGGTGATCCCTTACTTGGACGATCTACTCGTCAAAGCACCCTCCCTCGAGGCATGACAACGCAGCCTGAATGTTACGCTGGAGACTCTCCAGACTTTCGGGTGGATCATCAATTTGGCAAGGTCAAATCGGTCACCGACTCAATCACTAACGTATTTCGGCATGGAGTTTCACACTCTATCAGCGATAGTGAAGCTTCCGCTGAACAAGCAGCGTTCACTGCAAACAGAGGTGCAGTCTCTCCTTCAAGGCCAGTCGCACCCCTTAAGGCGCCTCATGCACTTCCTAGGGAAGATGGTGGCAGCCATGGAGGCAGTTCCCTTTGCGCAGTTTCATCTGCGCCAACTGCAAGGGGACATTCTCCGCCAATGGGACGGGCAGTCAACCTCCCTGGACAGGAAAGTCTCCCTTTCCCAGACGGCCAAGGACTCTCTGCAATGGTGGCTTATTCCCACCTCATTGTCACAGTGAAGATCCTTTCTACCCCCATCCTGGGCAGTGGTCACGACAGATACGAGTCTGTCAGGGTGGGGAGCAGTTTGTCTCCGCCACAGGGCTCAGGGGACGTGGACTCAGCAGGAGTCCACCCTTCAGATCGATGTTCTGGAAATCGGGGCAGGGTATCTTACCCTACTAGCTTTCCAGCAGTGGCTAGAAAGAGAGCAGATCCGAATCCAGTCGGACAACTCCACAGCGGTGGCATACATCAACCACCAAGGAGGGACGCGCAGTCGGCAAGCCTTCCAGGAAGTCCGGCGAATCCTCATGTGGGTGGAGGACACAGCATCCACCATATCCGCAGTTCACATCCCGGGCGTAGAAAACTGGGAAGCAGACTTCCTCAGTCGCCAGGGTATGGACGCAGGGGAATGGTCCCTTCACCCGGACGTGTTTCAGGAAATCTGTCGCCGCTGGGGGGTGCCGGACGTCGACCTAATGGCGTCTCGGCACAACAACAAGGTCCCGGCATTTATGGCACGATCGCGCGATCACAGAGCTCTGGCGGCAGACGCCTTAGTGCAAGATTGGTCGCAGTTCCGGCTCACATATGTGTTTCCACCTCTGGCACTCTTGCCCAGAGTACTGCGCAAAAACATCAGATCCAATTGCAGCCGCGTCATACTCGTCGCCCCAGACGGGCCGAGGAGATCGTGGTACCCGGATCTGTGGCATCTCACGGTCGGCCGACCGTGGTCACTACCAGGCCGGCCAGACTTACTGTCCCAAGGGCCGTTTTTTCCATTGGAATTCTGCGGCCCTGAACCTGACTGTGTGGCCATGGAGTCCTGGATCCTAGCGTCTTCAGGATTATCCCAAGGGGTCGTTGCCACCATGAAACAGGCTAGGAAGTCCACCTCTGCTAAGATCTACCACAGAACGTGGAAGATTTTCTTAACCTGGTGCTCGGCTCAGGGAGTGTCTCCCTGGCCATTTGCATTGCCTACTTTTCTTTCCTTCCTACAATCGGGGTTGGAAAAGGGCTTGTCGCTCAGCTCCCTTAAAGGGCAGGTCTCGGCACTATCTGTGTTTTTTCAGAAGCGTCTAGCACGTCTTCCTAAGGTGCGCACGTTCCTACAGGGGGTCTGTCATATTGTGCCCCCGTACAAGCGGCCGTTAGATCCATGGGATCTGAACAGAGTACTAGTTGCTCTGCAAAAGCCGCCCTTCGAGCCTCTAAAGGACGTTTCCTTTTCTCGCCTGTCACAGAAAGTGGCGTTTCTTGTTGCGATCACATCGCTTCGGCGAGTGTCTGAGCTGGCAGCTCTGTCATCCAAGGCTCCCTTCCTGGTGTTCCACCAGGACAAGGTAGTGCTGCGCCACATTCCGGAGTTTCTCCCTAAGGTCGTATCCTCGTTTCATCTTAATCAGGATATATCCTTGCCTTCCTTTTGTCCTCAGCCGGTTCACCGGTATGAGAAAGACTTACGTTTGCTAGATCTGGTGAGAGCACTCAGAATCTATATTTCTCGCACGGCGCCTATCCGCCGTTCAGATGCACTTTTTGTCCTTGTCGCTGGCCAGCGCAAGGGGTCGCAGGCTTCTAAAGCCACCCTGGCTCGATGGTTCAAAGAACCAATTCTGGAAGCCTACCGTTCTGCTGGGCTTCCGGTTCCTTCAGGGCTGAAAGCCCACTCAACCAGAGCTGTGGGTGCGTCCTGGGCTTTGCGACACCAGGCTTCGGCTCAACAGGTGTGCCAGGCAGCTACCTGGTCGAGTCTGCTCATTTTCACCAAACATTATCAGGTGCATACCTATGCTTCGGCGGATGCCAGCTTAGGTAGAAGAGTCCTGCAGGCGGCAGTGACATCCCCGTAGGGGAGGGCTGTTTTGCAGCTCTAACATGAGGTATCTCTTTACCCACCCAGGGACAGCTTTTGGACGTCCCAATCGTCTGGGTCTCCCAATAGAGCGCTGAAGAAGAAGGGAATTTTGTTACTTACCGTAAATTCCTTTTCTTCTAGCTCTTATTGGGAGACCCAGCACCCGCCCTGTTGTCCTTCGGGATTTTTTTGTTGTTTGCGGGTACACATGTTGTTCATGTTGAACGGTTTTTCAGTTCTCCGACGTTATTCGGAGTTAATTTGTTTAAACCAGTTATTGGCTTCCTCCTTCTTGCTTTGGCACTAAAACTAGAGAACCCGTGATACCACGGGGGGGTATAGCCAGAAGGGGAGGGGCCTTGCACTTTTTAGTGTAGTGCTTTGTGTGGCCTCCGGAGGGCAGTAGCTATACCCCAATCGTCTGGGTCTCCCAATAAGAGCTAGAAGAAAAGGAATTTACGGTAAGTAACAAAATTCCCTTCTTTGGAAACTGGATTTTATTCAGGAGTATAGTAAGCATTTTGAATCCACAGGTACTTCACAAAAATGTTGCTGTAGCAACAAATGTCTCACTGTTAGGCTATGTGGCCATGATCCAGCGACACGGCATCTAGTACACAGTGTCAGCCTCCTGCAGAGATGTGAGTGTTGTCCACGGGAGAACGCAGCTGCCCAAGCCCACGATTTGGGTTCAGGCCGCTGTGGAGCTCTATGCTACCTGCAGAGAACACTCATCTCCGCAGCATAAATTGACATGCTGAGGCTCGGGAAGCTGCGCCACAGGTCGGTTTATGCTGCGGAGAAAAGAAGCACATTGGGCATGGGATTTCTAAAAATCCTTCCACTGTGCTTCTACTGCACAACGCAGCGTTATGGACACAGGGAAAACACTCTGCGCCCAAAACGCTGCAAACCCTGATTGTGGGCACACAGCGTAAAATGCTACAATGGATGAATGGATGGATGTCAAACAAATATAACGTCCCATTCCCCTGCATATTCTAAGCTGGCGCCCTTTAGTGCCTTTCATGTGGCACTAAAGGGTGCCTAGCCTTGTATTTAGCCCCCCAAAAAATTAATAATTAAAATAAACGACGTGGGGTCCCCCCTATTTTTGATAGCCAGCTAGGGTAAAGCAGACAGCTGTAGCCTGCAAACCACAGCTGACAGCTTCACCTTGGCTGGTGATCAATTTGGAGGGCTCCCCAGGCGTTTTTTAAAAAAAAAAAAAAACGTGGGGTCCCCCCCAAATTAGATCACCAGCCAAGGTGAAGCGGACAGCTGGGGTCTGGTATTCTCAGGGTGGGAAGAGCCATGGTTATTGGACTCTTCCCAGCCTAAAAATAGCAGGCCGCAGCCGCCCCAGAAGTGGCGCATCCATTAGATGCGCCAATCCTGGCGCTTCGCCCCAGCTCATCCCGCGCCCTGGTGCGGTGGCAGACGGGGTAATATATGGGGTTGATACCAGCTGTAATGTCACCTGGCATCAAGCCCTGGGGTTAGTGATGTCACGGCATCTGAACAGATACCCGACATCACTAACCCAGTCAGTAATAGAAAAAAAAAAGACAAAAAAAAAATTTATTTGAAAAAACACTCCCCGAAACATTCCTCTTTTACCAATTTATTGAAAATAAAGAAATTCCGGTCGCTGTAATCCATTTTGGAGGTCCCACGCCGGCTCTGGATCTTCTAGAATATGGGGGGCACGTTCAGGGAACGTATCCCCCATTTTCTGGAAGAGCAAGCTCTCCATGAGCAGTGTGGGTGCAGTAATCTGAGAATACTGCACTCACACTGCTCCGGTCCAACCTAGGGCAGAGTGACCTGCAGTAACCTCATTCCAGAATATGAGGGGCACGCTCACAGAACGTACCCCCCATTTTCTGGAACAGCAGCCTCTCCATGTGAGGAGTGTGGCTGCAGATCACTGCACTCACCCTCCCCCGGTCCACAGTGGAGCCTGTGCATCAGCGACGTCAGCAGGATTCCTGCTTGCAGGGATCCAGCTGACAGCCGCTGTCTGCGCATGCGCCGCCAGCATTGAAGAAGGAGGCGGCGATCGCGGGCCCGGAGCGGCAGACAGGTAACGTATAACCGGGGGCTTGGGGGGGGGGGGGGACGGGGGGTGACGGGGGGTGACCTAGTGGGACCTGGGGACACCTTTCTGCCGCATGTGACGTGTCACATGCGGCAGAAAGAGCAGAATGAAGGCGGCCGCGCGCTGTGCGCCGCCATCTTCCACGCTCCGGAGGGGGGAGGGGGGTGGTGGCTCTGGAGAACCGGAGGGGGCTCCGGTGACCAGAGGGCTCCGGTGGACCGGAGGAGGGGTCAGGGGGAGGACATTTCCCTCCGATCTGAAATGTTTGATCATTTCAGATCGGAGGGAAATGACTGCAGAGCCGGCGCCGGCGGCAGTTTTCTGTGCGCTTCGGCGCCATTTTGGATGTCCGGTGGGGGTAGGGGTGGGGGTGGGGGGACTCTCCGGTACCGGGGGCTTTGGGGGCACTAGGGGGTTAGATTTCTTTCTCATCTGACATGTTTGATCATGTCAGATGAAAAAGAAATCAGTTTTACCGGCCATTTCTTTTTTTTTCATGTGTTCGTCGGTATACGGTGTATACCGCCGATCACATGATCGGGGTCCAAAAAAAACACCCCGATTCATAATCTGGGGGGTCTCAGCTACCCCCGGTAGCTGAAACCCCCGAGATTTTCGGTCGCTGGGGGGCGCTACAGGGTTTTTTCGGGCCGCCGCTTTAAAGCGGCGGAACAGAATAAGTACCCTGTTTTGCCGCCGCTTTAAGTCGTACGGCCGTCGTTATGAGGTTAAATAGGTTACCACCTCTAACCTCTGATATATGGCCTTTATAATTAAAGGGGTTATCCGGCTTATTTTGACTTTTCTTCATTATTACCCTATTGGGGCAGGTAAGTAGCTAGTGACCACTTACCTGCCCTGCTGTCAGCCTTTCTCCCCCGGCTCAGAGCGGTCATGTGATCGCTCCTGCCGCGATTTTGCTGCTTCGGTCATTTCATGTCAACATGGGCAGGACCATGTTGACATGCAAATTTGGAACTGCATGTTGCCGCCCTGCTGGGCGGGTACAGTGTGTGGAGTCCCCGCCCCTCTTCCCTGCACCCTCCCACACATTCCTCCGCACCCCGTACTCTCCCCGCCCACGGTGTCACCGCCAGCACCAGGCCCCCTGCTCAGGATAGCAGGAGTGCCCGTGCAGTCTGTGTCCCGCTCCAGCCCTGCGGCTGCCTTCATTGCAGGCTCAGCAGCCTCTCACATTGCAGCGCAGGCAGGGATGTTAGATGATATCATTGCCTGCTGTGACGATCTTGGCTTCACTCCTGTCAGCGCTGTCAGTGCCTTCTATGCCGCAGCGTTCTCACGTCACTAGCGGTGACGTCTCAGGCGATACTGCTGAGAACGCGGTGGGCATAGAAGTCAGGGACAGATCTGACAGGAGTGAAGCGAAGATCGTCACCGCAGGTAATGATTTCATCTAACCTCCTGATAGCAGCGCTCGGCATCCCCTGCAGTGACCTGGGCTATTGATTGATGTTAGCTCAGGTCACTGCATTACTCTCCCAGCCAATGAGGAACATTCTGTTCTTCATTGACTGGGACATTGACTATGGTATGGATCGTCATGGGACCCCCTTATTGGATTATGCCGGACCTGGATTTGTTTTTCTTTTGAATAAATTGGTGAATGAGGGAATGTTTTGAGGAGTGTTTTCTTCGGCGCTCCATTGGGAGACCCAGACGATTGGGTGTATAGCTACTGCCTCCGGAGGCCACACAAAGCATTACACTAAAAAGTGTAAGGCCCCTCCCCTTCTGGCTATACACCCCCCGTGGGATCACGGGATGCTCAGTTTTCAAGCTTTGTGCGAAGGAGGTCAGACATCCACGCATAGCTCCACTGTTTAGTCAGCAGTAGCTGCTGACTATATCGGATGGAAGAAAAGAGGGCCTATATAGGGTCCCCAGCATGCTCCCTTCTCACCCCACTTGCGGTTTGTTAAGGTTGAGGTACCCATTGCGGGTACGGAGGCTGGAGCCCACATGCTGCTTTCCTTCCCCATCCCCCTGAGGGGCTCTGTGGAAGTGGGATCTTACCGGCCCCCAAACTCTGAGGCCGGGCTCCATCCACAGACCCAGAGACCCTGCTGGAGGAGCTGAGTACCGTCAGGGACAAGGCCCTGCAACATTCAGGTACTCTGTGTCCCCGCACAGACAGGCCACGCACACTCCAGACTTGCTGGGTGTGCTAGTGCGCCGGGGGCAGTAGCGCTGCGCGCTCGGGTTAGAGTCACTGCAGCTTAGCTGAGTGATTTTATGTGTTGGGGAACTACCGCGCCGGCCGCTCCGGGAGCGGCGGCGCGGCTGGGACTTGTAGTGCGCCGGGGACTCGCGCTGACCGCGCTTTTACGGCGGCAGCGCTCATAAATCTAGTCCCCGGCTTTTGCGGCCTAGCTCTGCTTCGTTCCCGCCCCCACCCTGTCAATCAGGGAAAGGGAGAGACGCTGGTCTATAGTCAGCGCCGAGGGCTGGAGTCTTATTTACATACTCCAGCCCTCTCACTGGGCACAGTGGGGACGCAAGTTTCCCAATCTTGGTCTCAACACGCCCAGGGCCCGCCCCTCTCCACAGGACGCCGGCAGCCATTCCTGCATGCAGTCTGGCTGGAGAACGGACACAGGCTCTGGGGGACTCAGACAAGGGGCTCTGGCGACCACACACCCGCGTTTATGCGGGCGGTAAGCTGCACATAAGTGCTGGCCCCACTAGTGCCACAGTGTTATTTGGTGCACTTTTTCCCTGTACCATATATATTTATATTGCACTGTACAGTCGCTTCTTGGCTTATACCCTATATTGCTCTGAGGAGACAACAACATGTCATCCGCAAAACGCAAGGGTGCCAAGGCACAGGCGGTATGCACTGCTTGTGCCGCATGTGGGGCTAATCTACCGGCAGGTTCCAATGACCCCCATTGTGTGCAATGTTCAATCCCTGTGCCACTTCGGCAGCCAGAGTCTATGGTAGTAGTGGCCCAGGCAGAGACGCCTGTGAACCCTGCCCCGGTGACGGGGACAGAATTTGCAATTTTTGCTGATAAGATGTCTGTGACTATGACAAAAATCCTGGAGACCTTGCAGTCCAGGCCAGTTACTCAGACCATGGACACGGCTGTGTCTATGCTCCCCGGTCCCCCTCAGTTGGAACTAATCCGTACTTCAAGGGGGTCCCAGGCATCACAGGCTGAAGACTCTGACTCGGATGAGAGTCCCAGGCAGCCTAAGCGGGCTCGCTGGGAAAGACCCTCGACGTCATCACACTGGTCAGGGTCTCAGCGAGAAGAGTCTCTGTATGAGGAGGCAGAGGTGGGTGATCAGGAATCTAATCCTGACACCGCTCTCAATCTAGATACCCCTGATGGTGACGCTATGGTAAATGACCTTATAGCGGCCATCAATAGACTGTTGGATATTTCTCCCCCAGCCCCTTCAGCAGAGGAGGCAGCTGCACAGCAGGAGAAGTTCCATTTCCGGTATCCCAAGCGTAAATTGAGTACTTTTCTGGACCACTCTGACTTCAGAGAATCAGTCCAGAAACATCATGCTTATCCAGACAAGCGTTTCTCCAAACGTCTTAAGGATACACGTTATCCCTTTCCCCCTGACGTGGTCAAACGCTGGACCCAGTGTCCAAAGGTGGATCCCCCAATATCCAGGCTTGCGGCTAGATCCATAGTTGCAGTGGAGGATGGGGCTTCACTTAAAGATGCCAATGACAGACAGATGGACCTTTGGTTGAAATCTGTCTATGAAGCTATCGGCGCGTCGTTTGCTCCAGCATTCGCGGCCGTGTGGGCACTCCAAGCTATTTCCGCTGGTCTGGCACAGGTGGACTCTATCATACGTCCAGCAGTGCCGCGAGTGGCGTCCTTAACTACGCAAATGTCTGCGTTTGCGACCTACGCTATCAATGCGGTACTGGACTCTACGAGCCGTACCTCAATGGCGTCCGCCAACTCTGTGGTTTTGCGCAGAGCCTTGTGGTTAAAGGAATGGAAAGCAGATTCTGCTTCCAAGAAATGTTTAACCAGCTTGCCACTATCTGGAGACAGACTGTTTGGTGAGCAATTGGCTGAAATCATTAAACAGTCCAAGGGTAAGGACTCCTCCTTACCCCAGCCCAGATCAAGCAAACCTCAACAGAGGAAGTGGCAGTCGAGGTTTCGGTCCTTTCGAGGCTCGGGCAAGCCCCAATTCTCCTCGTCCAAAGGGACTCAGAAGGAGCAAAGGAGCTCAGATGCCTGGCGGGCTCACTCACGCCCCAAGAAAGCAACCGGAGGAACCGCTTCCAAGCCGGCTGCCTCATGACTTTCGGCCTCCTCTCTCCGCATCCTCGGTCGGTGGCAGGCTCTCCCGCTTTTGCGACATTTGGCTGCCACAGGTCAAGGACCGGTGGGTAACAGACATTTTGTCTCACGGGTACAGGATAGAATTCAGTTCTCGTCCTCCGTCTCGGTTCTTCAGAACTTCCCCACATCCCGAACAAGGGCAAGGTTTTTACTCCAATCTCTTTGTGGTGCCAAAAAAGGACGGCTCATTCCGTCCTGTTCTGGACCTAAAACTGCTCAACAAGCATGTGAACGCCAGGCGGTTCCGGATGGAATCCCTCCGCTCTGTCATTGCCTCAATGTCTCAAGGAGATTTCCTTGTATCGATAGACATCAAAGATGCTTATCTCCACGTGCCGATTGCTACAGAGCACCAACGCTTTCTACGTTTCGTGATAGGAGACGACCATCTTCAATTCGTAGCTCTGCCATTTGGTCTGGCGACAGCCCCACGGGTTTTCACCAAGGTCATGGCGGCAGTGGTAGCAATCTTGCACTCTCAGGGACACTCGGTGATCCCTTACTTAGACGATCTGCTTGTAAAAGCACCCTCTCAAGAGGCATGCCAACTCAGCCTGAATGTTGCGCTGGAGACTCTCCAGACTTTCGGGTGGATCATCAACTTTTCAAAGTCCAATCTGTCACCGACCCAATCACTAACGTATCTTGGCATGGAGTTTCATACTCTCTCAGCGATAGTGAAGCTTCCGCTGGACAAGCAGCGGTCACTACAGACAGGGGTGCAGTCTCTCCTTCAAGGTCAGTCGCACCCCTTAAGGCGCCTCATGCACTTCCTAGGGAAGATGGTGGCAGCAATGGAGGCAGTCCCGTTTGCGCAGTTTCATCTGCGCCCACTTCAGTGGGACATTCTCCGCCAATGGGACGGAAAGTCAACATCCCTGGACAGGGAAGTCTCCCTTTCCCAGACGGCCAAGGACTCTCTGCAATGGTGGCTTCTTCCCACCTCATTATCACAGGGAAGATCCTTCCTACCCCCATCCTGGGCAGTAGTCACGACAGACGCGAGTCTGTCAGGGTGGGGAGCAGTTTTTCTCCACAACAGGGCTCAGGGTACGTGGACTCAGCAGGAGTCCACCCTTCAGATCAATGTTCTGGAAATCAGGGCAGTGTATCTGGCCTTACTAGCCTTCCAACAGTGGCTGGAAGGAAAGCAGATCCGAATTCAGTCGGACAACTCCACAGCGGTGGCATACATCAACCACCAAGGAGGGACACGCAGTCGGCAAGCCTTCCAGGAAGTCCGGCGGATTCTGATGTGGGTGGAGGACAGAGCATCCACCATATCCGCGGTTCACATCCCGGGCGTGGAAAACTGGGAAGCAGACTTCCTCAGTCGCCAGGGTATGGACGCAGGGGAGTGGTCCCTTCACCCGGACGTGTTTCAGGAAATCTGTTGCCACTGGGGGGTGCCGGACGTCGACTTAATGGCGTCTCGGCACAACAACAAGGTCCCGACCTTCATGGCGCGGTCTCGCGATCAAAGGGCTCTGGCGGTAGACGCCTTGGTGCAAGATTGGTCGCAGTTCCGGCTCCCTTATGTGTTTCCACCTCTGGCACTCTTGCCCAGAGTGCTACGCAAGATCAGATCCGATTGCAGCCGCGTCATACTCGTCGCTCCAGACTGGCCGAGGAGGTCGTGGTACCCGGATCTGTGGCATCTCACGGTCGGCCAACCGTGGGCACTACCAGACCGACCAGACTTACTGTCCCAAGGGCCGTTTTTCCATCGGAATTCTGCGGCCCTGAACCTGACTGTGTGGCCATTGAGTCCTGGATCCTAGCGTCTTCAGGATTATCCCAAGGGGTCGTTGCCACCATGAGACAGGCTAGGAAGCCCACGTCTGCTAAGATCTACCACAGAACGTGGAAGATATTCTTATCCTGGTGCTCTGCTCAGGGAGTGTCTCCCTGACCATTTGCATTGCCTACTTTTCTTTCTTTCCTGCAATCTGGGTTAGAAAAAGGTTTGTCGCTCGGCTCCCTTAAAGGGCAAGTCTCGGCGCTATCCGTCTTTTTTCAGAAGCGTCTAGCACGACTTTCTAAGGTGCGCACGTTCCTGCAGGGGGTTTGTCATATCGTACCCCCGTACAAGCGGCCGTTAGATCCATGGGATCTGAACAGGGTACTAGTTGCCCTCCAGAAGCCGCCCTTCGAGCCTCTGAGGGATGTTTCACTTTCTCGACTATCGCAGAAAGTGGCTTTTCTGGTAGCGATCACATCTCTTCGGAGAGTGTCTGAGCTAGCAGCGCTGTCATCCAAGGCTCCTTTCCTGGTCTTCCACCAGGACAAGGTAGTGCTGCGCCCCATTCAGGAGTTTCTCCCTAAGGTGGTATCCTCTTTTCATCTAAATCAGGATATCTCCTTGCCTTCCTTTTGTCTTCATGCAGTTCATCGGTATGAGAAGGATTTACATTTGTTAGATCTGGTGAGAGCACTCAGAATCTACATTTCCCGCACGGCGCCCCTGCGCCGCTCGGATGCACTCTTTGTCCTTGTCGCTGGTAAGCGCAAAGGGTCGCAGGCTTCCAAAGCCACCCTGGCTCGATGGATCAAAGAACCAATTCTTGAAGCCTACCGTTCTGCTGGGCTTCCGGTTCCTTCAGGGCTAAAGGCCCACTCAACCAGAGCCGTGGGTGCGTCCTGGGCATTACGACACCAGGCTACGGCTCAACAGGTGTGCCAGGCAGCTACCTGGTCGAGTCTGCACACTTTCACCAAACATTATCAGGTGCATACCTATGCTTCGGCGGACGCCAGCCTAGGTAGAAGAGTCCTGCAGGCGGCAGTTGCCTCCCCATAGGGGAGGGCTGTCTTGCAGCTCTAACGTGAGGTATTTCTTTACCCACCCAGGGACTGCTTTTGGACGTCCCAATCGTCTGGGTCTCCCAATGGAGCGCCGAAGAAGAAGGGAATTTTGTTACTTACCGTAAATTCCTTTTCTTCTAGCTCCTATTGGGAGACCCAGCACCCGCCCTGTTGTCCTTCGGGATTTTTGGGTTTTTTTGGATACACATGTTGTTCATGTTGAACGGTTTTCAGTTCTCCGATGTTACTTCGGAGTGAATTTGTTTAAACCAGTTATTGGCTTTCCTCCTTCTTGCTTTAGCACTAAAACTGAGCATCCCGTGATCCCACGGGGGGTGTATAGCCAGAAGGGGAGGGGCCTTACACTTTTTAGTGTAATGCTTTGTGTGGCCTCCGGAGGCAGTAGCTATACACCCAATCGTCTGGGTCTCCCAATAGGAGCTAGAAGAAAAGGAATTTACGGTAAGTAACAAAATTCCCTTCTTTTCAAATAAAACTATTTTTTTTTTTTTTTTTTTTTATTACTGACTGGGTTTGTGATGTCGGATATCTGATAGACGCGTGACATCACTAACCCCAGGGCTTGATGCCAGGTGACATTACACATTTGTCATCAACCCCATATATTACCCCGTTTGCCACCGCACCAGGGCACGGGATGAGTTGGTGAGTTGGGGCGAAGCACCAGGATTGGCACATCTAATGGATGTGCCACTTCTGGGGCGGCTGTGGCCTGCTATTTTTAGGCTGGGGAGTGTCCAATAACAGTGGGCCTCCCTAGTCTGAGAATACCAGACCACAGCTGTCTGCTTTAACTTGGCTGGTGATCCAATTTGGGGGGGACCCCATGTTTTTTATTTTAAACTATTTATTTAATTTAAAATAACAGCGTGGGGTGCCCTCTGTTTTGGATTACCAGCCAAGGTGAAGCTGCCAGCTGTGGTTTGCAGGCTGCAACCATCTGCTTTACCCTAGCTGGCTACAAAAGTATGTTTTTTTTAAATTATTTTTTATTTATTTTTTGGATAAATGCAAGGCTAAGCACACTTTAGTGCCACATGAAAGTCACTAAAGGGTGCCAGCTTAGAATATGCAGGGGGGTAGGACATTATATGTCTTTCTCATCTATCTATCTATGTATCTATCTATCTATCTATTTATCTATCTATCTGTCTATCTATCTGTCTAACCCTCTGTTCATTCATTCATCCCTCTATCTCTCTGTCTCTATATCTATCTATTCATCTCTATATCTACTCATCTATTTATCTTTCTTGCTGCTTCCGTTTTTTGCGGTCCGCAAAAAGAAGGAGGACACGGATGTATCCGTGAAAAAATTGGCCATTTTTTGCGGACCGCAAAAATGGAACGGTCATGTGAATGTAGCCTACATGTGTTCCCTATGGGGGTAGGGGTCGGTACAGAACGATGGTGAGGGGGAGGTCGCTACAGAGCGCCGTGTGTGTGTTTGTGTGTGTGTGTGTGTGTGTGGGGGAGGGTTGCAGAGCCTGATGTGTGTGGCGCAGAGCCCGATGTGTGTGTGTTTGTGTGTGTGTGTATGTGTGTGGCGCAGAGCCCGATGTGTGTGTGTGTGGCGCAGAGCCCGATGTGTGCGTGCATGCGTTGTGTGTGTGTGTGTGTGTGTGTGTGTGTGTGTGTGTGGCGCAGAGCCCGATGTGGGGCTGTTATTTTCATTGCTAGAGTGATAACAGATCAGGTGCTGGGGTAGAATACTGACAGGGAATGTGTGTGCAGGGGGCGGGCAGGGGACAGGGCTGGACACTGAGGCCGGGCAGTGCCAGCTCTGACTGAGGTTTTGCACAGGAAGTGGTCAGTTTGCTGGAGCAAAATGTAAACAAAGAACTGCAGAGAATAAAGGGATGATTCAATAGGAACAAAAGTTAGAAAACAAAAAATAACAATGTAGGGGTGTTTTACATGACAATACAGCACAGATAAACTCAACATTTTTTGGTAAGCTAAAGTGCCCGGCTGGAACCTCCACCCCCTCCCCAGGGGGTAGGTGGAGGCCGGCATGACGTGGCTAGGGGGGATAGGGTGAAGAGGGAAAAGGGGTGGGGGTTTAGGGACCGTTAGGTTGGGAGCGGGGAAAAGCCAGGCATTGCTGCGGCTGCAGCTGAAGTAGTTGTCTGGCGTCACAGACACTGCTGTCAAAAGAAAAAAAAAAAAAAAAAAGTGACCGTTTCACCTACCATGGACGGTCTGTTGGAGGAGCTGCGGGGGGCGGCCCGGCGCCATCCATCCAGCTGGCTGGAGGAGCAGCTGCGGTCAGTGCTGGCTGGTGGCGTGGTGTCGGGTGCGGCTCCCCCGGCCAGGCCGCAGGCGCGGCCCGCTCGTTGCGGTCGGCGGTCGGGGGGGGCTCCGGGGCCGGCCGCGGAGGTCTCTCCGGCTATCAGGGAGCGGCCATGCCGTCGGTCCAGGCCTCCGGAGCGTCTCTCTCCCGGCGGTTCCGGGCGGGCCACAGGGCAGGCGCGGCCTGCTCGCAGGCCGCGGTTAGAGTCGGGGCTGCCCAGTGCAGTGCCTGCGGGGCCTCAGCGGCAGCGGAGAAGCCCCATTAGGGACCCTCCGGCGGTGGGGGGGGTGTCCAGCCTTGGGAGCCCCCTCCGGGCCGGGAGGAATTCACGTCCGCGGCTGAGGTCGGCGGTGGTTAGCAGGCCTCGGCCCGATAGGGGGGAGGGGCCTGCTGCTACCTGGCGTCAGGAGGACCTGGAGGCTGCGGCGGGCCGCACTGGCGATGTTCCGGTCGGGCGGCCTGGCTGGTCGGCACGGGACACGCAGGACGGACGGCGGGATCCCTGGCAGGAGGTCGGCGGGCCAGGGCAGGACTGCTCTGGGTCTCAACAGCAGCCTGGTGGTCGGGATCCAGGAGCGGCGGTGCGTGGACCACCTGGATTGGGCTCGGGACCGACCGATCCGAGGTTCCCTTCGCCGATCGGACCAGTGGAGGACGTCAGACAGGAGAGGGACACGGGGCCAGTGACGGCTGGACGGCAGGATTCTGGAGTGACGGCTGGCGGGATCACAGCTCCTGCGCAGCTTGGTGAGTACAGCTCTGTGTCTTGTTTGTCTTCTTTGACTAATGATGTGTTAGGTAGTGCAGTGGGTCCGGCTGGGGCTGGGACGGCTCAGGGGCAGGCGGCGCCGCCGGGGTCACTAGGGGTTGTGGAGGTTTTGTCGGAAGTAAGGCAGTTGTTGGCGCGGCTGGAGGGGAGCGGGAGTGTCGGAAGTTGTGCGTCGGCGTGGGTGGGATCCGGGGTCCCGGGTGTGGGGTTGGCGGCGGCGAGTGCGGCGGAGGTACGGCGGGGGTCCGATCCAGTGTCGGTTTCTGTGCAGACGGAAAAAGACAAGGATCGGATTCATTTGGATGATAAGGCAAGGGGGGAGGTTTATGTGTGTTTTGAGGGGCCGCTGGGCTCGCATTTAAAGAAGGAAGTTAGGGAAAAAATTTGGAGGGATGATTATGTGGAAATCTTCTCTTTGTTGCCGTTAGAGAAATTTAATTTGGACAAGCCCAAGAAAGACGACAACAAAAAAGAGGATGAGGAGAAGCGGCGGTGGCGGTTGATCCCTCAGACGTTCACAAACTGGCTGCAAGCGTTTGCAATTTTAGCCAGTGTAATAGGGGAAAAGGCGCCGGACAACTGTTCGCACCTTTTCTGCTATTTGGATTCTATAGGGGAAGCTTATAGGGTGTATGGGGGGCAGGCCTGGTTGCGGTACGACGAACAGTTTCGTCAGCGGAAAGCCATTCGGCCATCCATAAGATGGGACCAGAAGGATATTGGGCTCTGGTTGCGGGTCATGGCACCGACTCGGTATGGGCAATCCTTTCCAGGGGCGGCCGGGGCTTCCGGCCAGGCTGGGGGGCGGTACGGCCAGCAGGCCGGCGGGGGAGCCGGAGGTCAACAGGGATCGCAGAAATCAGGACTTTGCTGGCTCTTCAATGAGGGCCAGTGCAAGTTTGGGGAGCAGTGTAAGTTTAAACACCACTGCTCACACTGTAGCGGCACCAATCACGGGGCGTCAAAGTGTTTCCGACGTAGCAGGGTCAAGGGGGGGCCTGGTAATTCAAAAGGGGGAGACTCCAGTGAAGCTTCGAGAGATGCTCCCTTACCTAAATAGGTTTCCTAGGAGGGAGGAGGCAGAGTTGCTAGCGAAGGGTTTTCAATTCGGTTTTCGCATTCCTTCGGGAGCAGGTCCGGGGCAGGGGTGTTTTAAGAATTTACAGTCGGCAAGCCAGCATCCGGAGGTGGTACGGGAGAAGTTGGAAAAAGAGGTGTCTTTGGGGCGTATGGCGGGGCCGTTTCGGTCCCCGCCTTTTCCGGATCTGGTGGTTTCACCGTTGGGGGTGGTGCCGAAGAAGGAGGCGAATAAGTTTCGGCTGATTCACCACTTATCTTACCCGCGGGGGGGGGGGATCGGTGAATGATGGTATAGATCCTGAGCTATGCTCGGTGGTGTATACGTCGTTTGATGAAGCGGCGGCCTGGGTGCGGCGGTGTGGACGGGGGGCTCTGATGGCTAAGACGGACATTGAATCCGCATTTCGGTTGTTGCCGGTTCATCCGGACAGTGTCCGCTTGCTCGGCTGTTTTTGGGAAGGGAATTATTTTGTTGACAGATGCCTGCCCATGGGATGCTCGTTGTCCTGTTCATTGTTTGAGGCATTTAGTTCCTTTTTGGAGTGGGTGGTTAGGGATGTTTCGGGTTTGCAGTCTGTTATTCACTATTTAGACGATTTTTTTCTGTGTTGGTCCAGGGGATGCGGGGGTTTGCCAGAGTTTGCTTGCAACGATCGAGTGGGTAGCTCAGCGTTTTGGAGTCCCGTTGGCGCCGGGGAAGACAGAGGGTCCGGGGACATGTATTTCTTTTCTTGGCATTGTTATTGATTCGGACAAGTGGGAGTTTCGGTTACCGGCGGATAAGGTGGTCGCTCTCAGGGAGCAGGTAGCGAGGGCACTGAGGGTCAAAAAGCTTTCCCTGAGGGAGGTGCAATCGTTGCTGGGCAGACTCAATTTTGCGTGTCGGGTGATGCCGATGGGGCGGATTTTTTCACGGCGGCTTGCGATGGCCACTGCGGGGGTGCTAGTGCCTCATCATTTTGTGCGTCTGTCGGCCGACGTCAAGGCGGATTTAGAGGTGTGGGGGCGTTTTTTGGCGGACTATAACGGGCGGTCCCTCTTCATGGAGCCTCTAGTGGGTAATTCGGAGTTGGACTTGTTTACTGATGCATCTGGGGGTCAGGGTTTTGGGGCTTATTTTGGAGGAGAGTGGTGTGCAGAGGGATGGCCGGAGGTTTGGCGGTCAGCAGGGCTGGTGAAGAATTTGGTGCTGTTGGAAATCTTTCCTATTTTGGTGGCAGTGACTCTGTGGCAGGAGCATTTTCGGAACAGGCGGGTGCGGTTTTACTGTGATAACATGGGGGTCGTGTTAGCAATTAACAATATCTCGGCCAATTCCCCTCCGGTGATTAAAGTTTTGCGGAGATTAGTGCTGGCCTGTTTGTCTATCAATGCTTGTGTGTCTGCGTCGCATGTGCCGGGGGTGTTGAACTCTATTGCTGATGCTCTCTCTCGTTTCCAGTGGGATCGCTTCAGGGAATTGGCGCCGGGGGCGATGGCCGTGGGATTGCAGTGCCCTCCCGAACTTTGGAGTGTGGTATGAGGGCAGTTGGACATTTGATCAGAGGATCGTTGGCTGAGGCGACCTGGACGGCTTATCAGCAGGCGTGGCAGCAATGGGAGTTTTGGGTGCAGTCTTTTGGTTTGATTCGGTCGGTGGAGGATCAGGTAGGCGTGTTACTCTTGTGGATTGGGCGGTGGTCGGCATGGGGTTGGTCCCAGGCGAAGGTGGGTCGGGTGGTGGCGGGCCTGGCCTTTGGGTTTAAGTTGCGGAATAGGCCGGATTTGACAAAAAACTTTTTGGTGCGGCAGGCGTTGAGGGGGTTTCGCCGGGGGCAGAGTTGTGGGGATAGAAGGAGGCCAGTGTCTTTTGCTCTCTTGGAGCGATTGGGGGCCCACCTGAGTGCGGTGTGTTCGTCTGTTTTTGAGGTTATTTTGTTTCGGCTGGCGTTTTCGTTTGCGTTTTTCGGGGCGCTCCGGATTGGGGAATTGGTGGCGGTTAGTCGGCAAGGTTCCGGGGGGATTCAGGCGCGAGATGTTCTTTTATTTGACACCAGCGTGGAATTTTGGCTCCGGAGGTCCAAGACGGATCAATCCGGCAGAGGACGGCGGGTGTTACTGGGGATGGTGGCGGAATCGGCAATGTGTCCGGTGCGGTGTTTGCGGGAGTTTCGGGGGTTGCGACCGCGGGAAGATGGGCCGTTGCTTTGTCATGAGGATGGTTCTTTCTTGTCGAATTATCAGTTTCGGGCAGTTTTCCGGAGGTGTGTGGAAGGTCTTGGCTTGGATCCCGGTTGTTATGCGCCTCATTCTTTTAGGATTGGAGCGGCAACTGAGGCGGCTGTGTGCGGGTTGAGTCCGGAGATAGTACGGAGGATAGGTCGGTGGGAATCCAGGAGATATTTGAGTTATGTGCGCCCTTAGCATGGCTTATGAGGTGGGGAGTTTTGGATTTGTTGTGTTATGGTATGGTACTGTAATGTTTTTGTTGTCTTCCTTTGCAGGGGACTTTTCCCTTTTGGTCTGGATATTGGGCCACTCCTTTGTGCACTGGGCAGCGATCCGGGCAGACATCCGATCGGAGGGTCGTCAGCTGGGCTTTGCACGAAATGTGGCGGTACTCCGGTGGTTGGGTATCCGGGGCATGCGGTGGATGCGGGTGTTGCCCGAGGTGCACAGGGCAATGCGATTGGACCGGGCGCCGGATATTCTGGTCCTGCACGTTGGGGGGAATGATGTGGGAATGGTGGCGGGCCGGGAGTTGATTAGGGATATAAAACATGATTTGCTTCGGCTGTGGGTGGCTGTACCAGGACTTCGGACGGTCTGGTCAGAGATTGTCCCGAGGCGGACATGGCGTAGGGCTCGGTCAGTTGAAAGGCTGAATAAGACCCGTATAAAAATCAATCTGGCCATTTCGGGTTTTGTAGTGAGGAATGGGGGGGTGGCGGACCGTCATTTTGAGTTGGAGGCGGTGGATCAGGATTACTGGTTGGCAGATGGGGTTCACCTGAATGCAGTGGGGACAGATTTGTGGTCTTTGGGAATTCAGGAGGGTATTGAGCGGGCCATGGCATTGCCCGGTAGAGGGGGGGTCTCGAGCGTTTGAGGGGGTTAAAACGCTCTCGTTGTGGTGGTGGGGGTGGGGTCCTCGAAGTTGGTGAAAATTGGATTGGGGGGTCCCAATGGAGGTGGAATCCCCCCCGTTAATTACTGGTTTGGGGAGTGGTCTGGTGATCATGGGGGGAACATCGGCTTGGTGGGGTCGGTTCCCGGTTTGGTGGTTTAACCCTTTCCCCTCATATTTGTTTGGTGCTCCCGAGTTTGTGGTTGCGGCTGGGAGTAATGGGGTTTGAGGGGGAAGGTAGGATTGGAGTATTGGGTGATCACCAGATTGTTTGAGCTTCGAGGACCACAACCCCCTGTTTTATAAATGTTTTTTATAAGTTATGTTAAATAAAAGGCTGCTGTGGCCATTTTATCCAACTATGTGTCTGTGGTCATTTCAATAAGGGGTTAAGTATTAGGGGGTATGGTAGCAGTTAAGGGGTCACCAGGACTCCACTATGCCAACGTCAAGTGCCCGGCTGGAACCTCCACCCCCTCCCCAGGGGGTAGGTGGAGGCCGGCATGACGTGGCTAGGGGGGATAGGGTGAAGAGGGAAAAGGGGTGGGGGTTTAGGGACCGTTAGGTTGGGAGCGGGGAAAAGCCAGGCATTGCTGCGGCTGCAGCTGAAGTAGTTGTCCCGCCCACCCTCCCCTTTTGTTTTGTTTTGTTTTATTTTGTTTTGTTTGTCTGGGTCATAGTGGCAGGGGTGGTGGGGGTGGGGTCCTCGAAGTTGGTGAAAATTGGATTGGGGGGTCCCAATGGAGGTGGAATCCCCCCCGTTAATTACTGGTTTGGGGAGTGGTCTGGTGATCATGGGGGGAACATCGGCTTGGTGGGGTCGGTTCCCGGTTTGGTGGTTTAACCCTTTCCCCTCATATTTGTTTGGTGCTCCCGAGTTTGTGGTTGCGGCTGGGAGTAATGGGGTTTGAGGGGGAAGGTAGGATTGGAGTATTGGGTGATCACCAGATTGTTTGAGCTTCGAGGACCACAACCCCCTGTTTTATAAATGTTTTTTATAAGTTATGTTAAATAAAAGGCTGCTGTGGCCATTTTATCCAACTATGTGTCTGTGGTCATTTCAATAAGGGGTTAAGTATTAGGGGGTATGGTAGCAGTTAAGGGGTCACCAGGACTCCACTATGCCAACGTCATGTCGGACAACTCCTTTAATTTGCTTGAGTCAGATTTATGGTACAATTGAAAATGTTTTGGTAGGGTTTTTAGGTGTTCCGTCTCATGCAGAGTCTTTGTTTTCTCAATGTCCCTGATGGGCTCACGGAATCCCACCTTTAACCCCCTAACCACTGGACGATTTTTCCGTTTTTGTTTTTTGCTCCCCTTTTTCCGAGAGTCGTAAGTTTTTTATTTTTCCCGTCAATCTTGCCATAAGAGGGCTTGTTTTTTGCGGGACGTATTGGTCTTTTAAGTGAAACCATGAGTTTTACCATATATGGTACTGGAAAACAGCACAAAATTTCCATGTGCGGAAAAATTACAAAAAAGTGTGATTGGACAATGGTTTATGGGGTACTTTATTCACCGTGTTCACTGTATGGTAAAACTGATGGGTGGGTGTGATACTTCAGGTTGGTATGAGTTCGTTGATACCAAACATGTTTAGGTTTACTTTTATATAAGGGGTTAAAAAAAGGTTTGTCCAAAAAATTGGAGCACTTTCTGCGGCATTTTCTGCAACTTGTAGTGTTCTCATTTTTCGGGATATGGGGCTCACTGATGGCTTATTTGTTTGCATTTTTAGCTGTACCATTTTTGCGCAGATGCTACGTTTTGACTCCCTGGTATTGCATTTTGCTGAAAATTTGCGAAGACCAAAAAACGTAACTTTGCCAGTTGGATTTTTTTTTACGGCTACGCCATCTACCGATCTAATTGATTCATTTTAGATTTTGATAGACTGGGCATTTCTGAACTCTGCGATACCAAATGAGTGTATATTTATTATTTTTTTAACCCTTTGATTTTTAGTGGGGCGAATGGAGAATGATTTAAACTTTTAGTTGTTTTTTTAATTCTATAAACCTTTTTTTTTACTATTTTTTTATTTTAATAGTCTCTCTAGGGGTAAGGATTAGCCGTCTGATCGCTTGTTCATTTCTGCTGATCAGAGCGGCAGAGCTCTGATCAGCTGAAATGCTGCTGTCCTGTTAAAGCCAGCCGGCTGTAGCAGGATGTGAGTCATGATAGCGACAGGAGTCATCACATAACCCTGTGCTACCATGGCAACCATCGGCTTCCCATGATCGCGTTACGGGGCCTCCGATGGCGGTGTAGAAAGGCAATTGGAATAGTCATTGGCCCTCGTGTGGATTACCACAGACCTGCGTGTTTTTGGGGTTAATAAAGGAGTGAAATAGGGTATTGTTTTTATCTTATTTTGTGTTTGTGTTTATTTCTTTTCACTTCCAGATTAGTAATGGGGGTAGGGTTTTCATAGACCCTGCCATTACTAATCTAGAGCTTAGTGGCAGCTGTGAGCTGTTATTAACCCCTTATTAGCCTGATTGCTACTGCACCAGTGCAATCGGGAAGAGCCGGGTAAAGTGCCAGGATTGTCACATATAATGGATGTGACAATCCTGGGTTGCTGTGGGCTGCTATTGTTATAACGCGCCTGCTTTAATCTTATTTTATTTAATTTTCCTTTATTTATTTTTTATTTCCAAAGGTTCCGGATCATTATCCGGAGTTCCCTGAGAACTCCAGGCCCGGGTCCGGTACTCGGGTATTTTTAAAATCGCTCGGATCCTAAAGCTGGTGTCACACATAACGACGACGACAACGACGTCGCTGCTACGTCACCATTTTCTGTGACGTTGCAGCGACGTCCCGTCGCTGTCGCTGTGTGTGACATCCAGCAACGACCTGGCCCCTGCTGTGAGGTCGCCGGTCGTTGCTGAATGTCCAGCTTCATTTTTTGGTCGTCACTCTCCCGCTGTGACACACACATCGCTGTGTGTGACAGCGAGAGAGCGACGAAATGAAGCGATCAGGAGCCGGCACTGGCAGCTGCGGTAAGCTGTAACCAGCGTAAACATCGGGTAACCAAGGGAAGACCTTTCCCTGGTTACCCGATGTTTACGCTGGTTACCAGCCTCCGCTCTTGCTGCCAGCGCCGGCTCCTGCACTGTGACATGTGGCTGCAGTATGCATCGGGTAATTAACCCGATGTATACTGTAGCAAGGAGAGCAAGGAGCCAGCGCTAAGCAGTGCACGCGGCTCCCTGCTCTCTGCACTGTGACATGTAGCTGCAGCACACATCGGGTTAATTAACCCGATGTGTGCTGCAGGAGAGCAAGGAGCCAGCGCTAAGCGCGGCTCCCTGCTCTCTGAACTGTGACATGTAGCTGCAGCACACATCGGGTTAATTAACCCGATGTGTGCTGCAGGAGAGCAAGGAGCCAGCGCTAAGCGCGGCTCCCTGCTCTCTGAACATGTAGCACAGCGACGTTATGATCGCTGCTTCTGCTGTGTTTGACAGCTAAGCAGCGATCATAACAGCGACTTACAAGGTCGCTGTTACGTCACCGAAAATGGTGACGTAACAGCGACGTCGTTGTCGCTGTCGTTTAGTGTGACACCAGCTTAAATTTTACTGTCCGGGTCTGTCCGTCACTAATCAATAGACAAATAAAAAAGTGCATGGTGTGTATGTAGTTGTGTAAACAGAAATATGATATTCAAAATTAAAAATGACATGCCATAAGGCAAGCAAAATCAAGAAATGCAAAAAACTAAATTATTGAGTAAATGTATTAAATATTAGTTGTATCCAAACTATAATTAAATTGTTGTACAATGTTGTTCTCCACTTTTCTTAGATAATAATCTTTTTTCTTATTTTCTCATAGGCACTTCATTCAGGGAAAAGACCCAATCAAAGTCAACATCTAAGTCACTGAGCGGGTCGAGTGAAGTACCTCAAAATTTGCAGACCACCACAGGTATGGTTTTAGCATATACAGACCTCTAAATTATGGATAAAAAAACTATTAAAAATAATTTTAACACAAACAGTCCCATTCTCACACCACATAAAAATACCCAATTAAAGAAAGCAGCCAAAGCTCTCATTGAGCCCAATAGGAGTCCTTGTGTCCAATCTATAAATAAAGTGACTCAAGTTGCGCAAGGGCCTTAAATAGGTTACCACCTCTAACCTCTGATCTATGGCCTTTATAATTAATTTGCTTGAGTCAGATTTATGGTACAATTGGAAATGTTTTGGTAGGGTTTTTAGGTGTTCCATCTCATGTAGAGTCTTTGTTTTCTCAATGTCCCTGATGTGCTCACGGACTCACACCTTTAACCCTCTAACCCGTGGACGATTTTTCCGTTTTTGTTTTTTGCTCCCCTTTTTCCGAGAGTCGTAACTTTTTTATTTTTCCCGTCAATCTTGCCATAAGAGGTCTTGTTTTTGCGGGACGTATTGGTCTTTTAAGTGAAACCATGAGTTTTAACATATATGGTACTGGAAAACAGCAAAAAATTTCCACGTGCGGAAAAATTACAAAAAAGTGTGATTGGACAATGGTTTATGGGGTACTTTATTCACCGTGTTCACTGTATGGTAAAACTGATGGGTGGGTGTGATACTTCAGGTTGGTATGAGTTCGTTGATACTAAACATGTTTAGGTTTACTTTTATCTAAGGGGTTAAAAAAAGGTTTGTCCAAAAAATTGGAGCACTTTCAGCGCCATTTTCTGCAACTTGTAGTGTTCTCATTTTTCGGGATATGGGGCTCACTGATGGCTTATTTGTTTGCATTTTTAGCTGTACCATTTTTGCGCAGATGCTACGTTTTGACTCCCTGGTATTGCATTTTGCTGAAAATTTGCGAAGACCAAAAAACGTAACTTTGCCAGTTGGATTTTTTTTACGGCTACGCCATCTACCGATCTAATTGATTCATTTTAGATTTTGATAGACTGGGCATTTCTGAACTTTGCGATACCAAATGAGTGTATATTTTTTATTTTTTTAACCCTTTGATTTTTAGTGGGGCGAGTGGAGAATGATTTAAACTTTTAGTTGTTTTTTTAATTGTATAAAACTTTTTTTTTACTTTTTTTTATTTTAATAGTCTCTCTAGGGGTAAGGATTAGCCGTCTGATCGCTTGTTCATTTCTGCTGATCAGAGCGGCAGAGCTCTGTTCAGCTGAAATGCTGCTGTCCTGTTAAAGCCAGCCGGCTAAAACAGGATGTGAGTCATGATAGCGACAGGAGTCATCACATAACCCTGTGCTACCATGGCAACCATCGGCTTCCCATGATCGCGTTACGGGGCCTCCGATGGCGGTGTAGAAAGGCAATTGGAATAGTCATGGGCCCTCGTGTGGATTACCACAGACCTGCGTGTTTTTGGGGTTAATAAAGGAGTGAAATAGGGTATTGTTTTTATCTTATTTTGTGTTTGTGTTTATTTATTTTCACTTCCAGATTAGTAATGGGGGTAGGGTTTTCATAGACCCTGCTATTACTAATCTAGAGCTTAGTGGCAGCTGTGAGCTGTTATTAACCCCTTATTAGCCTGATTGCCACCGCACCAGTGCAATCGGGAAGAGTCGGGTAAAGTGCCAGGATTGTCACATATAATGGATGTGACAATCCTGGGTGGCTGTGGGCTGCTATTGTTATAACGCGCCTGCTTTAATCTTATTTTATTTAATTTTCCTTTATTTATTTTTTATTTCCAAAGGTTCCGGATCTTTATCCGGAGTTCCCTGAGAACTCCAGGCCCGGGTCCGGTACTCGGGTATTTTTAAAATCGCTCGGATCCTAAATTTTACAGTCCGGGTCTGTCCATCACTAATCAATAGACAAACAAAAAAGTGCATGGTGTTTATGTAGTTGTGTAAACAGAAATATGATATTCAAAATTAAAAATGACATGCCATAAGGCAAGCAAAATCAAGAAATGCAAAAAACTAAATTATTGAGTAAATGTATTAAATATTAGTTGTATCCAAACTATAATTAAATTGTTGTACAATGTTGTTCTCCACTTTTCTTAGGTAATAATCTTTTTTCTTATTTTCTCATAGGCACTTCATTCAGGGAAAAGACCCAATCAAAGTCAACATCTAAGTCACTGAGCGGGTCGAGTGAAGTACCTCAAAATTTGCAGACCACCACAGGTATGGTTTTAGCATATACAGACCTCTAAATTATGGCTAAAAAAACTATTAAAAATAATTTTAACACAAACAGTCCCATTCTCACACCACATAAAAATACCCAATTAAAGAAAGCAGCCAAAGCTCTCATTGAGCCCAATAGGAGTCCTTGTGTCCAATCTATAAATAAAGTGACTCAAGTTGCGCAAGGACCTTAAATAGGTTACCACCTCTAACCTCTGATCTATGGCCTTTATAATTAATTTGCTTGAGTCAGATTTATGGTACAATTGGAAATGTTTTGGTAGGGTTTTTAGGTGTTCCATCTCATGTAGAGTCTTTGTTTTTTTTGTCGCTCCATTGGGAGACCCAGACAATTGACAATTGGGTGTATAGCTTCTGCCTCCGGAGGCCACACAAAGTATTTCACTTTAAAAAGTGTAACCCCTCCCCTTTGCCTATACACCCTCCCATGGATCACGGGCTCCTCAGTTTTATGCTTTGTGTGGAAGGAGGCACACATCCACTCATGCATTCTCATTTTAGTTATGTCGGTTGGAAGAAAAGAGGGCCCCCACGGGGCCCCCGGCATGTTCCCTTCTCACCCCACTACGTCGGCGGTGTTGTTAAGGTTGAAGTACCCATTGCGGGTACAGAGGCTGGAGCCACATGCCGTCTCCTTCACCATCCCTTATGCGGCTCTGGGAGAAGTGGGATCCTAAGCGGTCATCCATTTACTGGGACCGTGCTCCATCCGCAGCCCCTGTGGGACCCTGCCGGACCGGAGCCTCTTCAACCTCAGGGACCGGGCCCTGCAACTCTAAGGTACTCTGTGTCCCCATAGGGGACTGTGCAGGGAGCGCACCTTCTTCCCGGAAGCCGCGGCGGCTGCTGAATTCAGGAGGCCGGTGGACTTCCGCGCCGACCGTGCCTGCTTGTCGTGCGCGGTTTAAAATTTAGTCCCCGGCTTCATCGCGGCCTAGTCTCAAAAATCGGGATTACCGACCTGACGTCGGATATGAGGGCTGGAGCATCCTGCATGTTTCCTCCCCCCTCACTGATCACTGTGGGGACCCCAGATTCCCGCACTTTTCTGGCGCCGCCCACGGCTCCACTCCTCCCCTGAGAGCTCCGGCAGCCATTTTTTGGCATTCTGCCGGTGGAGGATTCTCAGTGAACAGCTCTGCAGCTCCGGGAGATCCAAGGCAGGGAATCTGGAGGACACACACCGCTCGTTAGCGGTCGGTAAGCCACACCGGTCACCCGGTGCTGGTCCCCCTAGGGTGCCGGATTAGATACGTATATATCTATATCTATCTGTTCGGTCGGGCTGTATACCCCCTTCCCATATACCCTCAGTGATCACTCTCCTAGGAGACAACAGCATGTCGTCCACAAGGAGCAAAGCTGCTAAGGCACAGGGTTTTTTTGCGGCCTGTGCCTCTTGTGGGGCTATGTTACCTGCGGGTTCCACCTACCCTCACTGTGAGCAATGCTCGACCCCTGTTTCGCTTGCTCAGCCGGAGCCTCGGACACTGGTGGGCCCCTCGGCTCATGTAGACCCCCCTGCTCCCCCTGACCAGGCTGCAGGGACAGAGTTCGCCTCTTTTGCTGAGAAACTCTCTGAGTCACTTTCTCAATCTATTGCACAGTCTATGGACAAATGGTCTTCTAAGCTGCTAGAGGCTTTGCAGTCCAGACCGGACCTTTCACAGGCCCTGGCCCCTGTTGGCTCGTCGCCTCCAGGCCCCTCTCGGTTCGCGCCGCAGCGTGCTCCCAGGTTGGCCCCTCGGTCTCAGGCGGAGGACTCCTGCCCGGACCGTAGTCCTAGACCGGCTAAGCGGGCTCGCTGGGACTCTTCCCCGACTTCCTCTCGCTGCTCGGGATCCCAGCTTGAGGACTCTCTGGAGGACGAGGCGGACGTCGCAGCTCAGGGCTCTGACCCTGACGTCGCCCTTAACCTTGATACACCTGAGGGGGACACCTTAGTAAATGATCTTATCTCGTCCATCAACCAGGTGTTAGATCTCTCTCCCCCGCCTCCTCCTGTAGAGGAGTCGGCGTCTCAGCAGGAGAAACACCAGTTTCGGTTCCCCAAACGTACACGCAATACGTTTTTTGATCACTCTAACTTCAGGGACGCTGTCCAGAAGCCCAGAGCGGCCCCGGACAAGCGCTTTACTAAGCGCCTCACTGACACACGTTACCCCTTCCCATCTGAAGTGTATCTAGCCCTATTGGCTTTTCATCGGTGGTTGGAGGGCAGGCAGATCCGTATTCAGTCGGACAACGCCACTGCCGTCGCATACATCAACCACCAAGGCGGCACTCGCAGTCGTCAAGCCTTCCAGGAAGTCCGACGGATTCTGCAGTGGGTGGAAGCCACAGCCTCCACCATCTCCGCAGTTCACATCCCGGGCGTAGAAAACTGGGAAGCAGATTTTCTCAGTCGTCAGGGCATGGACGCGGGGGAATGGTCTCTGCACCCAGACGTGTTTCGAGAGATCTGTCGCCGCTGGGGAACTCCGGACGTCGATCTCATGGCGTCACGGCACAACAACAAAGTCCCGGCATTCATGGCACGGTCTCAGGATCACAGAGCTCTGGCGGCGGACGCGTTAGTTCAGGATTGGTCGCAGTTTCGACTGCCTTATGTGTTTCCCCCTCTGGCAATGCTGCCCAGAGTACTACGCAAGATCCGGTCCGACTGCCGTCGCGCCATTCTCGTCGCTCCAGACTGGCCGAGGCGGTCGTGGTATCCGGATCTGTGGCATCTCACGGTGGGTCAACCGTGGGCGCTTCCAGACCGTCCAGACTTGCTGTCACAAGGGCCGTTTTCCCATCTGAATTCTGTGGCCCTCAACCTGACTGTGTGGCCATTGAGTCCTGGCTCCTAGCGTCTTCCGGGTTATCTCAGGATGTCATTGCCACCATGAGACAGGCCTGGAAGCCTACGTCCGCCAAGATCTATTATAGGTCTTGGCAAATCTTCCTATCTTGGTGCGCTAATAACGGTTTTACTCCATGGCCGCTTGCCTTACCCACTTTTCTTTCATTCCTTCAATCCGGAATGGACAAGGGTTTGTCACTGGGCTCTCTCAAGGGCCAAGTATCGGCGCTCTCCGTGTTTTTTCAAAAGCGTCTAGCCAGGCTTCCGCAGGTCCGCACGTTCCTGCAGGGAGTTTGCCACATAGTCCCACCTTACAAGCGTCCGCTGGAACCCTGGGATCTTAACAGGGTGCTAACGGCTCTTCAGAAACCACCTTTCGAGCCGCTGCGGGATGTCTCTTTATCACGTCTTTCGCAGAAGGTGGCCTTCCTAGTGGCAGTCACATCACTTCGGAGAGTGTCTGAGCTAGCAGCGCTGTCATGCAAAGCCCCCTTCCTGGTGTTTCACCAGGATAAGGTGGTTCTGCGTCCGGTCCCGGAATTTCTCCCTAAAGCTGGTGTCACACTAAACGACAGCGACAACGACGTCGCTGTTACGTCACCATTTTCGGTGACGTAACAGCGACCTTGTAAGTCGCTGTTATGATCGCTGCTTAGCTGTCAAACACAGCAGAAGCAGCGATCATAACGTCGCTGTGCTACATGTGCAGAGAGCAGGGAGCCGCGCTTAGCGCTGGCTCCTTGCTCTCCTGCAGCACACATCGGGTTAATTAACCCGATGTGTGCTGCAGCTACATGTCACAGTTCAGAGAGCAGGGAGCCGCGCTTAGCGCTGGCTCCTTGCTCTCCTGCAGCACACATTGGGTTAATTACCCGATGCGTACTGCAGCCACATGTCACAGTGCAGGAGCCGGCACTGGCAGCAAGAGCGGAGGCCGGTAACCAGCGTAAACATCGGGTAACTAGGGAAAGGTCTTCCCTTGGTTACCCGATGTTTACGCTGGTTACAGCTTACCGCAGCTGCCAGTGCCGGCTCCTGATCGCTTCATTTCGTCGCTCTCTCGCTGTCACACACAGCGATGTGTGTGTCACAGCGGGAGAGTGACGACCAAAAAATGAAGCTGGACATTTAGCAACGACCGGCGACCTCACAGCAGGGGCCAGGTCGTTGCTGGATGTCACACACAGCGACAGCGACGGGACGTCGCTGCAACGTCACAGAAAATGGTGACGTAGCAGCGACGTCGTTGTCGTCGTCGTTATGTGTGACACCAGCTTAAGGTGGTATCCCCTTTTCATCTCAATCAGGATATCTCCTTGCCTTCATTTTGTCTTAATCCAATTCACCAGTGTGAAAGGGATTTGCACTCTTTGGATCTTGTGAGAGCACTCCGGCTCTACGTGTCTCGCACGGCGCCCCTGCGTCGTTCAGATGCGCTCTTTGTCCTTGTCGCTGGCCAGCGTAAGGGCTCGCAGGCTTCCAAGTCAACCTTGGCTCGGTGGATCAAGGAACCGATTCTCGAAGCCTACCGTTCTTCTGGGCTTCCGCTTCCTTCAGGGCTGAAAGCCCATTCTACCAGAGCCGTGGGTGCGTCCTGGGCATTGCGGCACCGGGCTACGGCTCAGCAGGTGTGTCAGGCAGCTACGTGGTCTAGTCTGCACACTTTCACGAAACACTATCAAGTGCATACCTATGCTTCGGCAGACGCCAGTCTAGGTAGGCGAGTCCTTCAGGCGGCGGTTGCCCACCTGTAAGAGGGGGCCGTTTTTCGGCTCTTTTTATTGAGGTATTCTTTTACCCACCCAGGGACTGCTCTTGGACGTCCCAATTGTCTGGGTATCCCAATGGAGCGACAAAGAAGAAGGGAATTTTGTTTACTTACCGTAAATTCCTTTTCTTCTAGCTCCTATTGAGAGACCCAGCACCCGCCCCTGTACCCTTCGGGCTGGTTGTTTTTTTGTGTACACATGTTGTTCATGTTGAATTGTTCTTTTGGTTCATGGTTTGCAGTTCTCCGAACATCCTTCGGATTGCATTTACCCTAGACCAATTTATAAGTTTTCTCCTTCCTGCTTTTGCACCAAAACTGAGGAGCCCGTGATCCACGGGAGGGTGTATAGGCAGAGGGGAGGGGTTACACTTTTTAAAGTGTAATACTTTGTGTGGCCTCCGGAGGCAGAAGCTATACACCCAATTGTCAATTGTCTGGGTCTCCCAATAGGAGCTAGAAGAAAAGGAATTTACGGTAAGTAAACAAAATTCCCTTCTTCTCAATGTCCCTGATGTGCTCACGGACTCACACCTTTAACCCCCTAACCCCTGGACGATTTTTCCGTTTTTGTTTTTTGCTCCCCTTTTTCCGAGAGTCGTAACTTTTTTATTTTTCCCGTCAATCTTGCCATAAGAGGGCTTGTTTTTTGCGGGACGTATTGGTCTTTTAAGTGAAACCATGAGTTTTAACATATATGGTACTGGAAAACAGCAAAAAATTTCCACGTGCGGAAAAATTACAAAAAAGTGTGATTGGACAATGGTTTATGGGGTACTTTATTCACCATGTTCACTTTATGGTAAAACTGATGGGTGGGTGTGATACTTCAGGTTGGTATGAGTTCGTTGATACTAAACATGTTTAGGTTTACTTTTATCTAAGGGGTTAAAAAAAGGTTTGTCCAAAAAATTGGAGCACTTTCAGCGCCATTTTCTGCAACTTGTAGTGTTCTCATTTTTCAGGATATGGGGCTCACTGATGGCTTATTTGTTTGCATTTTTAGCTGAACCATTTTTGCGCAGATGCTACGTTTTGACTCCCTGGTATTGCATCTTGCTCAAAATTTGCGAAGACCAAAAAACTTAACTTTGCCGGTTGGAATTTTGTTTTTACGGCTACGCCGTCTACCGATCATATTACTTCATTTTAGATTTTGATAGACTGGGCATTTCTGAACTCTGTGATACCAAATGAGTGTATTTTTATTATTTTTTTAACCCTCTTATTTTTAGTGGGGCGAATGGGGAGTGATTTAAATTTTTAGTTGGTTTTTTTAATTCTTTAAAACTTTTTTTAAACTTTTTTTATTTTAATAGTCCCCCTAGGGGTAAGGATTAGCTGTCTGATCGCTTGTTCATTTCTGCTGATCAGAGCGGCAGAGCTCTGATCAGCTGAAATGCTGCTGTCCTGTTACAACCAGCCGGCTGTAACAGGATGTGAGTCATGATAGCGACATGAGTCATGACATAACCCTGTGCTACCATGGCAACCATCGGCTTCCCGTGATCGCGTCACGGGGACTCCGATAGCGTCGAGGAAAGGAAATTTCCCTGCCATGGCCATTTACATTGCGCTGTCAGTAATTGACAGCGCGGTCTAAGGCATTAAAAGGCATGGGTGAATCGTGGATCCACCCTTTCTTGTAAGCTACACATGTCTGCTGTTCAGATCAGCATATATGTGCGGAAATCGGTGCCGGTTTACTGCAGCAGCCGACGATGATTACACCGCCATTATCTACGATGTACCCAGTACGTCCAATGTCTGTAAGAGGTTAAGTCCCTTGTGGTCATTCCTATGTAGATTTTCTGGCATGGATACTGGGCGTAATAAATCACGCCCTTAGAAGCACAAATATGTTGGTGATTTATTGTGTAAGTTTGTGTTCCTTCCGATTTTTTAATGGGAATCTGTCACCAGATTTGGGGACTACAAGCTGTGTCCAATACCACTGAGTTCTTATATACAGCATTCCAAAATACTGTATATAAGAGCCTAGGCCGCTCTGTAAAACGGAAAAAGTACTTTTATAATACTCACCTAGGGTGGGTCCAGTCCAATGGGTATCGCAGCTCTCCAGTGCGGTGCCTCCTCTTTCAGGTCTGACGCATCCTCTCTGCTGCGATCTTCGGCCTCCTTCTTCCCAGTCCGGTGTGGATGATGTGTCTACGTCATCCACACAAGCCGACATTGCGGTCCTGCGCAGGCGCATTCATCTGCCCTGCTGATCAAAGTACTGTAATGTGCAGGCGCGAGGAAAGGTTAACCCCTTCACGACCGGCCGACTTTACACTTTCCGGTATTTGTGGGGGGTTTGCCATTCTTCTGACAGACGTAACTTTTTTATTTTTCAGTCAATATGGTCATGTGAGGGCTCATTTTTTGCAGAATGAGCTGTAATTTTAAATGAAACCGTGAGTTTTACCATGCAGTGTACTGTAAAATGGCAAAAAAGTTCCAAATGTGGAGAAATTGCAAAAAAAAGTGTGATTGCTCTATTGTTTTTGAGACATTTTATTCACTGTGTTCACTATATGGTAAACGTGATGTGCTGTTGTGATGCCTGAGGTTACTGCAAGTTTGTAGACACCAAACATGAATAGGTTTACTTTAATCTAAGGGGTTAAAAAAATAATCAGAAGTTTGTCCGAAAAAAGTGACGGATGTTTTGCGCCATTTTCTGAGACCCATAGCGTTCTCATTTTTTTAAATCTATGGCTCAGTGATGGCTGTTTTTAGTATCTCGAGCTGACGTTTTTAACAGTATCATTTTCTTTATCGTTCCTTTGGGAGACCCAGACCTTGGGTGTTTAGCTTCTGCCTCCGGAGGACACACAAAGTACTACACTTAAAAGTGTAGCTCCTCCCTCTGAGCTTATACACCCCCTGGTGAGCAGACCCAGCCAGTTTATCGCTTTGTGTTCAGGAGGCATACATCCACACATGCATTCTCATATGATTTTTTCCTTTTTGGAATGAGATTGAAGAAGTGCGGGTCAACGTCTGGACCCCCGGCATGTCCCTTCTCACCCCACTGTGTCGGCGTTGTTATAAGGTTGATTTCCAAGGCTGGAGCCTTATATGCCGTGCTCCTTCACCATCCATCCTGGGTCTGGCTTGAAGTGGGAGCCAGCACGGTCTCCATGCCTGGCAGGAAACCGGTCTCCATCCGCAGCCCTTCAGGACCCTGCTGGACCGGAGCACTCATCCCCAGGGACCTGGCCCTGCGTCTCAGCAGCTAAGTACCTGAGACGTTTATATATTGGGGGTCCCTGTGCTTTATTGTTTGGGGAGAGTGTGCTTACTGTATTTATTGGCATTTCCGGCGGGTTCTCTAGCTGTCGCCCGAGAACCGCGCCGATGGTGCCTGCGCGTCGGCCTCGCCGCTCAAATTTAGGCCCCGGCTTTGCCGGAGGCCTAGTTTCTGTTCACTACCCTCGCATGTCACTCATGCAGAGGAACAAGCTCGGCTCCTCCCGGCGGCCGTTCTGCACAGGGAGGGACACTCCCCACTGCTGTGCGTGTCTCCTCCCCTGTAGGTCTCTATGGCCCTCCAGATCCCGCTCTCCAAGCCAAGTCCCGCCCCCTCTCTTCGCTCCGGCGGCCATTTTCTCAGACAGAGTTCACTCGGCGCTGGTCTGCACTCTGCATCCCTGCTGAGGTGCTGTGCTTGGGGGTCCGGGCTTCGGGATCTGGAGGGCACACAGCACCGCTCCAGCGGTCTGGTAAGCCACAACCGGTCTCTGGTTCTGGACCTCTGTATATACTCTCTGGGGTTCATTCTCTTGCAGAGCCCCCACTCCAGCAGCATGTCTCACACGAGGAGCAAGGCTCCAAAGCTTTATACTGTATGCGCTGCATGTAAGCTACTGCTGCCTGAACCAAGCACCTATCCGCATTGTGATGTCTGCTCTAACTTGGCGGTGCCACAGCCTGGAGTCTCACCCCCAGTGGTCTCTCAGGCTGCTCCTGCACCTGTGGCTGAACCCCCGGCTTGGGTAGAATCCTTTTCTAGGTCTATCTCCCAGTCTTTTGCTGAGTCCATGGGACTTCTGTCCAGGACTTTGATTAATATGCATCAGCCCCCTTCACAGGGTGCCTCTACTGCTAAGGGTCCCTTAGGACCGGAGCTCACAGAGGATTCATCATCAGGGCCCAGACCCCGTCCTCCTAAGAGGAGACGCAGGGTTTCCTCTCCCTCCTCCTCCCGCGGCTCTTATTCAAGAGCTGACTCGCAGGATGAGGAGGATGCCTTTACAGGGGCTCGGAGGCTAACTCCATGTACCCCATTGATCTGTCCGAGGGTGACTCAGATCTTAGTGACTTGATTGCTTCCATTAATTCTGTACTGGATCTCAATCCGGCAGTATCAGAGGAGCAACCCTCTCTGGCAGAAAACACCAGTTTACCTCGCCTAAGAGAGCAAAGAGTGTGTTCTTTAACCACTCCAGTTTTCAGGCTGCTGTGACCAAGCCCAGGGCCTGTCCTGACAAACGCTTCCCAAAGCGTGGTTCTGATGACCGTTTTCCCTTTCCACCTGAGGTGGTCAAGGAGTGACTCATTCCCCAACGGTAGACCCTCCGGTGTCTAGGCTCTCAGCCCGGACCGTTGTGTCGGTGGCTGATGGCACCTCCCTTAAGGATTCCACTGACCGTCAGATTGACCTTCTGGCCAAATCCGTGTATGAAGCGGCGGGGGCCGCGTTTTCCCCGACTTTCTTTTTCGCTCCTAATTGGGAGACCCAGACAATTGGGTGTATAGCTACTGCCTCCGGAGGCCGCACAAAGTACTACACTTAAAAGTGTAAGGCCCCTCCCCTTCTGGCTATACACCCCCCGTGGGAGCACGGGTCCCTCAGTTTTTTGCTTTGTGCGAAGGAGGTCAGACACGCACGCATAGCTCCACTGTTTAGTCAGCAGCAGCTGCTGACTATGTCGGATGAAGAAAAGAGGACCCATACTAGGGTCCCCAGCATGCTCCCTTCTCACCCCACTTTCTGTCGGTGGTGCTTGTTAAGGTTGAGGTACCCATTGCGGGTACGGAGGCTGGAGCCCACATGCTGATTCCTTCCCCCATCCCCATTAGGGCTCTGGGCGAAGTGGGATTTTACCGGTCTCCAGGCACTGAGACCGTGCTCCATCCGCAGCCCCCTGGAGAAGCCGCTGGATATGGAGCTGAGTATCGTCAGGGACATGGCCCTGCTCCGTCAAGGTACTCTGTGTCCCCGTGCATACGCGCGCACACCGCAGCATTGCTGGGTGTGTTAGTGCGCCGGGGACAACAGCGCTGCTGCGCTTGTGCCATTTCCTCACTTCAGCTTAGCTGAGTGGTAGACTCAGGGAGAACGGTCGCGCCGGCCGCTGGGACTGCGACGCGGCTGGGACTTTGTGGTGCGCCGGGGACTTCCGCGCTGGCCGTGCATATATCACGGCCGCGCTTATTACTACAGTCCCCGGCTTTTGCGGCCTAGTTCGTTCGTTCCCGCCTCCGCACCTGCCAGTCAGGAGGAGGGCGGGACGCTGTACAGAGCATCAGTGCTGAGGGCTGGAGTCGTTTTTACATACTCCAGCCCTCACACCAGGCACAGTAGGACGCAGTTTCCCGCTCTTTGTTTGTGGCACGCCCACGGTCCGCCCCTCTTCACAGGACGCCGGCAGCCATTCCTGCCTGCAAGCTGAGCTGCAGAGGGAGACGGGGAGACCCAGACACGGGATTCTACGGCCTCATACCCGCTGTTCAGCGGGCGGTAAGCAGCCTCAAGGGCTCACACCCCACTTGTGCCGTTTGTATACTGAGTATTTTGCATTTGCAAATACTTTGTACTGTACAGTCGCTGGTGATTCTCGGCTATACCCCCTCCTAGATTACAAGGAGGCAACAGCATGTCGTCCGCAAAACGCAAGGGTGCCAAGGCACAGACATTATATGCTGCCTGTACCGCATGTGGGGCTGCTCTACCGGCAGGTTCCATGACCCCCATTGTGTGCAGTGCTCGGCTCCCTGTGCAACTTGCACAGCCGGGGCCTCTGCTGGACGTGACCCAGGGTGTACCACCTGTGAATGCTGTCCAGGTGACAGGAACGGAGTTTGCAGCTTTTGCTGACAGATTGTCTATGACCATGTCAAAGATTCTTGAAACATTGCAGTCTAGACCAGTAACTCAGACCATGACACTGTGGCATCATTGCCCCCTGGTCCCCCTCAGCTGGAACACTTCCAAGCTCCGGGGGTGTCACATGCACCCCAGGGTGACGATTCTGACTCGGACGACAGTCCCAGACAACCTAAGCGGGCTCGTTATGAGGGGCCCTCAACTTCGTCTCACTGGTCAGTGATCCCAGCGGGACGAATCTATGGGTGATGAGGCGGATGTAACTGATCAAGATTCTGATCCTGGGTCCGCTCTCAATCTGGATACACCGGATGGTGACGCCATAGTGAATGATCTTATAGCGTCCATCAATAGGATGTTAGATATTTCTCCGCCAGCTCCTACTGAGGAGGAGGCAGCTTCACAGCAGGAGAAATTCCATTTCAGATATCCCAAGCGTAAATTAAGCACTTTTCTGGACCACTCTGACTTTAGAGATGCAATACAGAAACACCACGCTTTTCCTGAGAAGCGGTTTTCTAAACGGCTTAAAGATACACGCTATCCTTTTCCCCCTGACGTGGTCAAGGGTTGGACCCAGTGTCCCAAGGTGGACCCTCCAATCTCCAGGCTTGCAGCTAGATCCTTAGTTGCAGTAGAAGATGGAGCGGCACTTAAAGATGCCACTGACAGGCAGATGGAGCTCTGGCTGAAATCCATCTATGAAGCTATTGGAGCGTCGTTGGCGCCAGCTTTTGCAGCCGTATGGGCACTCCAAGCTATTTCAGCTGGGCTTATACAAGTCGACTCGGTCACACGTACATCTGCCCCGCAGGTGGCACCATTGACCTCTCAAATGTCTGCATTCGCGTCTTACGCGATTAATGCTGTCTCTGGACTCTACGAGCCGTACGGCGGTGGCGTCAGCCAACTCCGTGGTTTTGCGCAGAGCCCTGTGGTTGAGAGAATGGAAAGCAGATTCTGCTTCCAAGAAGTGCTTAACCAGTTTGCCTTTTTCTCGTGACCGATTGTTTGGGGAGCGTTTGGATGAAATCATTAAACACTCCAAGGGTAAGGACTCATCCTTACCTCAACACAGACAAAACAAGCCCAACAAAGGAGGGGTCAGTCTGGTTTTCGGTCCTTTCGAGGCTCAGGCAGGTCCCAATTCTCCTCGTCCAAAGGAATCAAAAGGATCAGAGAGGCTCAGATTCTTGGCGGACTCAGTCACGCCCAAAAAAGACAGCAGGAAGAACCGTTACCAAGACGGCTTCCTCATGACTTTCAGCCTCCTCTCTCCGCATCCTCGGTCGGTGCAGGCTCTCCCGCTTTGGCGGCGTTTGGCTGTCACAGGTCAAAGACCGTTGGGTGAGGGACATTCTGTCTCACGGGTACAGGATAGAGTTCAGTTCTCGTCCTCCAACGCGTTTCTTCAGAACTTCCCCACCGCCCGACCGAGCCGATGCTCTGCTGCAGGCGGTGGCCGCTCTAAAGGCGGAAGGAGTGGTGACTTCCGTTCCTCTTCAGGAACAAGGTCACGGTTTTTACTCAATCTGTTTGTGGTGCCAATGAAGGACGGGTCCTTTCGGCCCGTCCTGGATCTAAAGTTGCTCAACAAACACGTAAAAACCAGGAGGTTCCGGATGGAATCTCTACGCTCCGTCATAGCCTCAATGTCTCAAGGAGATTTCTTAGCATCAATAGACATCAAAGATGCTTATCTTTACGTGCCGATTGCGCCAGAGCATCAGCGTTTTTAGAAGTCCGGCGGATTCTGACGTGGGTGGAAAACACAGCATCCACCATATCCGCAGTTCACATCCCAGGCGTGGAAAACTGGGAAGCAGACTTTCTCAGTCGCCAGGGCATGGACGCAGGGGAATGGTCCCTTCACCCGGACGTGTTTTAGGAGATCTGTCGCCGCTGGGGGATGCCGGACGTCGACCTGATGGCGTCACGGCACAACAACAAGGTCCCGGTTTTCATGGCACGGTCTCACGATCACCGAGCTCTGGCGGCAGACGCCTTAGTTCAGGATTGGTCGCAGTTCCGACTACCTTATGTGTTCCCACCTCTGGCATTGTTGCCCAGAGTGCTCCGCAAAATCAGGTCCGACTGCCGTTGCGCCATTCTCGTCGCTCAGACTGGCCAAGGAGGTCGTGGTACCCGGATCTGTGGCATCTCACGGTAGGACAACCGTGGGCGCTACCAGGCCGTCCAGACTTGCTGTCTCAAGGGCCGTTTTTCCATCTGAATTCTGCGGCCCTGAACCTGACTGTGTGGCCATTGAGTCCTGGATCCTAGGGACCTCAGGTTTATCTCATGATGTTGTTGCCACCATGAGACAGGCTAGGAAACCATCCTCCGCCAAGATCTACACAGAACGTGGAAGATATTCTTATCTTGGTGCCTCTGCTCAGGGAGTTTCTCCCTGGCCATTTGCATTGCCTATTTTTCTTTCTTCCTGCAGTCTGGGTTGGAAAAAGGTTTGTCGCTTAGCTCCCTTAAAGGACAAGTCTCTGCGCTATCCGTATTCTTTCAGAAGCGCCTGGCGCGACTTCCTAAGGTACGCACGTTCCTGCAAGGGGTTTGTCATATCGTTCCCCCTTACAAGCGGCCATTGGAACCCTGGGATCTGAACAAGGTTCTAATTGCTCTCCAGAAGCCACCTTTCGAGCCTATGAAGGATATTTCCTTTTCTCGGCTTTCACAGAAAGTGGCTTTTCTGTGGCGGTCACGTCTCTTCGGAGAGTGTCAGAGCTGGCGGCGTTATCTTGCAAATCTCCCTTCCTGGTGTTTCACCAAGACAAGGTAGTACTGCGTCCAATTCCAGAGTTTCTTCCCAAGGTGGTATCTTCCTTTCATCTCAATCAGGATATCACTTTACCATCTTTGTGTCCGCATCCAGTTCACCAATTTGAAAAGGGTTTGCATCTGTTGGACCTGGTGAGAGCACTCAGGATCTACATTTCCCGCACGGCGCCTCTGCGCCGTTCGGATGCACTCTTTATCCTGGTCGCTGGTCAGCATAAAGGGTCGCAAGCTTCCAAATCCACCCTTGCGCGGTGGATCAAGGAACCAATTCTTCACGCCTACCGTTCTGCTGGGCTTCCGACTCCTTCTGGACTGAAGGCCCATTCTACCAGAGCCGTGGGTGCGTCCTGGGCATTACGGCATCAGGCTACGGCTCAGCAGGTGTGCCAGGCGGCTACCTGGTCGAGTCTGCACACTTTCACCAAGCATTATCAGGTGCATACCTACGCTTCGGCGGATGCCAGCCTAGGTAGACAAGTCCTGCAGGCGGCGGTGGCCCACCTGTAAGAAAGGGCTGCCTGACAGCCCGATCGCGAGGTATTCTTTTACCCACCCAGGGACTGCTTTTGGACATCCCAATTGTCTGGGTCTCCCAATTAGGAGCGAAAAAGAAGGGAATTTTGTTTACTTACCGTAAATTCCTTTTCTTCTAGCTCCATTGGGAGACCCAGCACCGCCCTGTTTTTTCTGAGGGTATTTGTTTTTCCGGGTGCACATGTTGTTCATGTGATAAGTTACGTTCTCCGATATTGTTTATCGGATTGAATTGTTTTTGAAACAGTTATTGGCTTTCCTCCTTCTTGCTTTTGCACTAAAACTGAGGGACCCGTGCTCCCACGGGGGGGTGTATAGCCAGAAGGGAGGGGCCTTACACTTTTAAGCTGTAGTACTTTGTGCGGCCTCCGGAGGCAGTAGCTATACACCCAATTGTCTGGGTCTCCCAATTGGAGCTAGAAGAAAAGGAATTTACGGTAAGTAAACAAAATTCCCTTCTTTGCAGCAGTGTGGGCTCTCAAAGCCATCTCTGCTTCTCTAGAGGAGATGCATTCCCTCACCAGGGAATCTATGCCCGAAATGGTTGCCTTAACTTCTCAAGCTTCAGCTTTTTCATCTTATGCCATGTCTGCCATGCTGGAGGCTTCTCACCGCACTGCGGTGGCTTCGGCTAATTCCCTCGTTATCCGCAGGATCTTGTGGCTTCGAGAGTGGAAGGCAGATGCTTCTTCTAAGAAGTACCTTGCTGGGTCCCTTTTGCTGGGTCCCGGCTGTTCGGAGAACAGCTGGATGAAATTATTAAGGAAGCTACTGGCGGAAGAGTACTTCCATGCCACAAACCAAAACCAAGAAACCTGCCCAGGGTAGGAGTCAGTCGAGGTTTCGCTCCTTTCGTTCCTCCAACTGGTCGTCCTCTAAGCTCTCGGCCTCGTCCGCTAACTCAGCCAAGGACCAGAAATCCAACTGGCGCCCAAAAGCGCGTCCATAGAAGACCGCAGGAGGTGCTGCCACAAAGGCAGCCTCCTCGTGACTCTCTGCCCGCTCCGGCGACGTCCTTAGTCGGTGGCAGGCTCTCCCACTTTGGCGACGCTTGGTTTCAAACACGTCTCCGATCAGTGGGTGAGAGATATCATCTCCCACGGCTACAGGATAGAATTCTCTTCCAGCCCGCCAAACAGATTTTTTCTCTCAACGCCCCTTGCTCAAGGCCGCCGCCTTCTCACAGGCCGTGGCAGCCTTGCAGGCCAACGGAGTAATTGTACCAGTTCCCCGCCCGGAACGGTTCAGAGGTTTCTACTCAAATCTCTTCCTAGTTCCCAAAAAGGACGGTACCTTCCAGCCCATCCTGATCTCAAGCTTCTCAACAAGCATGTTCAGGTGCGGCACTTTCGCATGGAGTCTCTGCGATCAGTCATTGCCTCAATGACCCAAGGGGATTTCCTGGCATCCATCGACATCAGAGATGCCTATCTGCATGTTCCAATTGCAGTTTCACACCAGCATTGGCTACGTTTTGCAATAGGAGAAGATCATTTCCAATTCGTGCTCTTCCCTTCGGGTTAGCCACGGCCCCTCGGGTATTCACCAAGGTCATGGCAGCAGTGATTGCGGTTCTGCACCTCCAGGGTTGGCAGTGATTCCTTACCTGGACGACCTTCTAGTCAAGGCTTCATCCAGCGCAGACTGTCAGCGGAGTGTCTCCCTCACTCTCGCCACTCTAGCCCAATTCGGGTGGCTTGTCAATCTTCCCAAATCTACTCTGACTCCAACCCAGAGTCTCACGTACCTAGGGATGCAGTTCGAGACTTTGCCGGCACTTGTGAAGTTGCCCTTAGTCAAACAGCAGTCACTCCAGCTCTCTGCTGAGGCCCCGCCGTTATACCCTCAGGCGTCTGATGCAGGTGCTGGGTCAAATGGTGGCGTCCATGGAGGCTGTTCCCTTTGCCCAGTTCCATCTGCGCCCCCTGCAGCTGGACATTCTCCGCTGTTGGGACAAGCGGCCTTCCTCCTTACACAGGTTAGTGGCTCTGTCGTCACGGACCAGGAGCTCTCTTCAGTGTGGCTTCGGCCCCTCTCCCTGTCCAAGGGCGCTCCTTCCTGGCCCCGTCCTGGGTGATTCTCACCACGGATGCCAGTCTATCCGGCTAGGGAGCGGTATGTCTCCACCACAGAGCGCAGGGCACTTGGACTCCGTCCGAGTCAGCCCTTTCAATCAATGTGCTGGAAACCAGAGCCGTGCTTCTAGCTCTCCTAGCTTTTCACCACCCTGCTGGCGGGCAGGCACATTCGAGTCCAGTCAGACAACGCGACAGCGGTTGCCTACATCAATCACCAAGGCGGGACACGCAGCCGCCTGGCAATGATGGAGGTACAACGCATCCTTCAATGGGCAGAGACTCCAAGTCC